>NC_092381.1:99198583-99498583 GCF_030028105.1 Mobula birostris
ACTGGTGCCAGCACAGGACAGCTACATCGTAATCTATGTGTATTCTTGTCACATATGTTATAATTATGTGGTTTTTGTCAGGTTTTTTAGTCTTGGTTTCTCTTGTGTTTCTGTGATATCATTCTGGAGGAACAAATTGTATCATTTCTTAATGCATATATTACTAAATGACAATAAAAGAGGACTGCGTATCCTCATAATCTAATCTAATCTAATCTAATCTTGCACCTTTTTGATCAGGATGGAGGAGTTCAGGACCAGGTGAGATCCTCAGAAATGTGGACACCAAGGAATTTGAAGCTTGATACACACTCCACTACAGCTCTGTTGATGTAGATAGAGACGTGAGTGTGGCTCCTAGCATGCTTGAAGTCCACAATGATCTCCTTGGTCTTCTGGGTGTTAAGAGCCAGGTTGTTGTCAGCACACCACGCGGCCAGGTGCTGGACCTCATCCCTGTAGGCCCTACCCTCCTGCACCTGCTCTTTAGCCACACATTCACCTCGTCTATCTTTCTATTTTTTGACTCACCAGCATCATTTTCAAGAACATAATCCCCCCCATTCCCTCCACCCCTGTAAAAAGAACTTAAATTTGTTAGTGAGCACTTCTTACTTAATTTTTATGTTCTCTCTTCCTATCGCATTGATGATCATTATTGTAGTTGATTTCCTCAATTTTTCATCTGTTCCTGGTCTTCAATTTTTTTGAATTTTCCCTCTTCTGAGCCCCTTCCTGCTCCCTTCTCATCTCTACCCCAGCTCACTTGATAGCTCCAATTGCTTAATCCATTAGTATGCTGATCCCAGCTAATTGTAGTGAAGCTTTTCCTGAAAAGAAGTTCTCTCTTTCCTCAATAACGGTGCCAGTAACCTGTGAATTGAAATTCTTTACTCCCAAACTAATCTGTTTGTCGTGCTTTTAATTCTCTGATTTCGTGACCATATGCCAACATCTGTGTGACTGTGACTCAATTCAGACATTAGTATTGTTACGTAACCGGCAACAATGAATATCAATCGAGACAGGTTATATAAAAACAACCAAACATTTATCAAACACGGATAAACGATAAAAAAAAAACAAACGAATACCTTAACCGGAAGTTAACCGTTATGCAGCCGTTCAACAAATCGTCACTCAGCACTGGTTCTTAGAGCATTAAATGCGAAAACAGTTCTTAAAGTGGTAAAGTCAGATATAGTTCTTAAAATGGTAAATTCGAAAGTCCAACAGATTTATACGTTCAATTGGGAGAGACTTCTCTGGAGAAGGATTTCTTTATAGACACGACTTTCCTGCTGGTTCTGTTCACAGGATTCACGATGCCGAAAATAAACAGTTTAATACAACTGACCTTAAATTCTTCTAGAGAGCAAATCGTGCATGAACTCCTTGCTCTTTTGGCAAGAGTTATGTTCGATGCAGGTCACTACTCCTTCAACGAAGACTCAATAAGGTCGATCCTTTGTTAAACTGACGAACGATACCGACTCCTCTCAATCCTTTGGGTCCTGTACTTCGATAAAGTCTTCACTCTCCCTTCTACTGCTGGAATAAGGTACATCAGCACATCTAGCCAAAAATTTCCAGTCCAGTAATATTGTACCTTGCAACAGAACGTACAACCGTTTTAAAAATGAAACTGCGTCATAAAAACAAATGCGCAAGAGACGGAGACACAGTACGTTCTAGCTGGAAATCTAAAAACAAAAAACTAACTGCATCATCTGGGGTCTTCCCTTATATACCCGTGGTGCACATGTCATCACATGACCTCACATTGGCGGGAAAATTACATCAGGTGACCTCCAAAAGGTCATTACATCATTCTCACAAAAAAAGATCACAGATCTCCGTGAGGCATGTAACAGTATTTTGTGCTTTTGTTCATAATTTCTTAAAGAAACATCTTTCTTAGTCCTTGATGTATTATTGCTACCTATATAGATTATCATAATAGGGTCCTTCCCTTTCTCGTCCAGTTCCCATCTCACTTCAAAAAGATTACCTTAAACATGGCACCAAGTAGACAATGCAGCCTTTGGGATTCATTGTCATAGCTTCACAGAGCAAGTGTTTGTCCCCCTAAACATCCTATATATATGAAAATCATTGCATTCCTTTTCAGTTTCCCCATCACCTCTGTCCACAGAAGATGCAGAGACCGCTCACCTATTGGACAAGTGCAAGACCTGAGGCAACTCCTAAACTCCTTTTCTGCCTCATTTGTCTTCACACTGTTATGTCCCTGCCCATTAACTATTTCTAGTGTCCTCAACCTGAGGGATATGACTTCAAAGTGTCAGGTAGTTTTCTCCCTCACTGAGGCAACACAATAAACCTGCAGAACTGCTGGTATTGCCCGTATCTGCTGTCCTTGCCTTTCTTGATGGCAAAGATTGTGGTTTGGGAGGTGTTGATGCATGTAATGGCAGTATATTTTCTAGACGATCGTCACCAGCCGTGAATCACAGGTGGTGGAAAGACTACTGCAGATGTTTTGGGTGATGGATGAGATACCAATCAAATGCTTTGCTCTGGATGGTCAGTCTGAGGGTTTGTAGGAGCTGCACTCATCTAGGAAAGTGGAGAATATTCCATCGCACTCCTGGGTTATGCTTTGTTTATTGTCAAAAGGCCTTGGGTTTAGGCGATATAGTATTTATGTGTTTGTTTCATTTGAGCTTCTGGTCATTGGTGATCACCAGGGTACTGATAATTGGGGTCTCAATTTTGGAAATACCATTTAGTTTGAAGGGTAGGTGGGTAAACTCCAACCTCATGCCTGACACGATTATGGCATGATGTTACTTGCCACATATCATCCCAGGCCTAATTGGTGTCCAGGTCTTGCTGTGAAAGACATGGTCTCCTTCATTTCCTAAAGAAATGAAATTGGAATTTAATATTGTGCAACTTTCAGGAAACATCCCTATTTCCAATCTTATGTTGGAAGGAAAGTCATTGATGAAGCAGCTAAAGGTGGTCAGGCCTTGGTAATTTCCTTGAGGAATTCTGTGGGACTGAAATGATTGACTTCCACACAACTTCCTTTGTGTGAAGTATGCCTCCAGCCATTGCAGTGTTTTCTCCAGTGACACACTCAAGTCAAGTTTGCCCTTGATATCAGAGCTTTATTGGGGAACTCAGTTTTTTTGTTCCATGCTTAGGCCAAGGCAGAAATGAGGTCTGGAGTCAAGGACTTGGTGAAACCCAGACTAGGTATCAGTGAATAGGTCATTGATGAATGAATAACACTTGTTAATACTGCCGGTAACTCCATCTCACCTCCAACCTCTCTCTATCTTAAATAAAGATGTACTGCAATGCATTTTGGCATATTTTACTTTTGTTGTATTTCCATATTGTTTCCTATTTTCCTGATAGTAAGGTATGAATATTGCCTCATTCTAGTTTGTAAGACATTATATAAATTGTCAAGCATATTTGCCAACTAGTAATTTATTATTGAGGTGTATATTACAATTCCTAGAGCTTTACAGTATGTGTGTTAAGCATTGGTCCTTTATTTTTATGCAAACATTTGGGGAATTATTCTGGGTCAACTTCAAATGCTTGATTCCAAATCAACTCATCAAAATTCCACCTATTTTAATTTACAGATATAATTTAATCCAACTAATTTTAAGAATATGCTGGACTGCTTGTGGGATCCTGCTCAATATGAAATATAAATAATTTGAGCTAACTTTTTTAACTGAAGTACGATTTTCAGTATAATTAACACTTGTGATTTTTGATGAAAACTGTCATTTAGGTGCTCAGAAATTCTCTGCTAGTGCATTATTGCCACTGGTGCATAAACCATTTGTGTTATTTAGTTGATTGACAAGAGAAGAAAATTATCATTGACACAGTCTGTGCTGCTGTGAAGTGCCTGAGGTTAGAATAGAATGACTTTAAGTTTTGTATAATAAATGGAACTGCATGCTAGGGCAGAATACCATTGCTCTTGTTTTTTTTTCAGATGCTGGCAGTGTGCAGGGGCATGAGGAGAACTCGGCAGTGATTGAGTTGTAATTACTTGCCTGCAGTGATAACAGCTTCTAAAACCTGCTCTGAATAATAATGAGATAAATAGAGGGAGGGTTGGAGAAAATGCCTGAACAAAGAGAATAACAACAAAATGTAGACCAACAACTGAATTATCTTTCATTTCTCTTGTAAATGTTTTGCTGAAACAACTATAGCCAGCAATTAGGATCTGCACTCAAATGCTGCTATTTTATCAATATTCAGACCTGTGCCCCATCTTTTGGGTTAAATAGGGTAATGTACCCCAGCTCTAACTGAACATGCTGCTGTAGGAAAGATACATACTTATGTTGTGTCATTTACAAGACTAGAATTGTCCCAAAGTAGATTTTGAATAATAAGGTACTCTTGTTGTTCTCTATTGTAAATCAAGGGTTGTGTTAAGTATTTTTCATATGGTGGTTTCTACAGTTAGCCTGTTAATAACTGGATAATCTGTTTAATTGAGGAACAAATATTGGCTAGGGCGTTAGGAAGAGCTCCCTATAGACCTTTTAAATTGTATCTTGGGATTTTTTACTTACACTTGACAGGGCAGACAGGGCCATAATTTCAAGTTCTGTCTGAAAAGCAGAGGTGCATCCCCCTTTCACTCCTAGATTTGGGTAATTGCCTAATTATTATCACGTATTGAGATACAGTGAAAAGCTATGTTTACATGCCATCCATACAGATAATTTCAAAACATAACTAGATCAAGATAGTACAAAGGAAAAAGCAAGATATACTGTTATAGAGAAAGTTCAGTGCAGGTGAACAATAAATTACAAGAACAATGATGAGGGAGATTGTGAGGTCAAGCATTAATCTTTATCAAACAGACGGATAGAATTGATTTTCAGCCTGGTGCTGTTGTTTTCAAGCTTTTGTATCATTTTCCCAATGGAAGCAGAGGTTAGATTGGCTGGGATAAGGGGCTTTTGATTAATTTGGCTGCTTTCTTGAGGCAAAATCCATGGAGGGGAGATTGGTTCTCATGGTGGACAGAGCTATGTCCACAAAGCTGCAGTTTCTTGCAGTCTTAGAAAGCAGTTACCATACCAAGCTGCAATACATCTGGATAGGATTCTTTTTATGGGGCATTGATAAAAGTTGGTGAGGACCAATGAGGACATTTCAAATTTCTTTAGAGTTCTGAGGAGGTGAAGGTTCTATTATGGCTCCTTGGCCATAGCAACTTCATGGTTGGATCAGGACAAACTATTAGGAATGTTTACAATTAGGAACTTGAAGTTCTGAACCATCTCTATATCAGCACATGTTCTGTACCCTGCTTCCTGAAATCAATGGCTAGCTGTTTTGTTTTACTGACATTGATGGGAGGTTCTTGTCATAGCACTACGCCACTAGGCTGTCCATCTGCTTCTTGTACTCCATTTTGTCATTATTTGAGATCCAACCAACTACACTGGTGCTATCTGCAAACTTTGAGTTAGAGCAGAATCGACTGAACAGTCAAATAGGGAGTAAAATAGGGGGTTGAAGATGCAGCTTCATGGAGCACCAGTGTTGATAATAATCATGGTGGAGCTGTGACTGTCAGGGCGGCTTGATAGCATAGTGGTTAGCACAGCACTTTACAGTACCAGTGACCCGTGTTCAGTTCCCACTGCAACCTGTAAAGAGTTTTGTATACAGGCAATAGACATCGGTGGATAAACTGTCTCCAGAGATAGAGACAGTGAGATCAAGAAAGGAAAGGGAAGGAGTTTGTATGTTCTCCTCTTGACTGTGTGGATGCCCTCTAGGTGCTCCAGTTCCTTCCACAGTCCAAAGAACTATCACTTGGTAGGTTAATTGGTCATTGTAAATTGTCCCATGATTAGACCTAGGAATAAAATAGGGGGATTGCTGGGCAGCATGACTCGAAGGGCTGGAAAGGCCTACTCCATGCTGTATCTCAATATAAAAAATATCCTTATTGATTGAAATCTATTGGTAAAGAAGTTAAGGATCCACTTACAAAATAAAGTGCCAACCCCTAGCTCTCAGAATTTGGATGAGTTTGTTTGAATTTATAGAATTGAAGGCGGAGGGGTAGTCAGTAAATCGGTATTCGTTAACAAGTAGGCATCTTTGTTATCCAGATGCTCTAGAGATTTGTGTAGAGCCAAAGAGGTGCCTGCCATGAACCTGTTTTGTTCAAAGATGAATTGCAGTGGAATATCTTTGAGGCTGGAGTGATGCATTCCATGACTCTTCTCCTGAAGCACTTCATGATGGTGGATGTCAAAGCCACTGGATGCTAATCATTAAGGCATGTTACCTTATTTTTGTTCAGCACCAGGATGATAGTGGTCTTCGTAAAACAGGTGTGACCTTGATTTGGTATAGGGAAAAGTTTAAAATGTCTGCAAATACTGCCAGCAGTTGATCTGCACAGATCTGAGGACTTGACCAATTTGTTCTTGAGATACTGGGTCGAAATTGAGCCCACAACCTTTTGACCCGATATTTATTTTGCCTCCAGTAACTGCACAATGTGTACTAATATTCCATGTTAAGGTACCAAAGCCTCATTGGTAACCACGTTTGGAATCCCAACATCTCATTTGTTTGGAGCTCTTTTATACACAATGCTTAAAAAATGTAATCTCATTTAAAACATCCCTTGAATGGCCACAGCTTTGCAGTCTCCATCTTTCAAATTTCTTCTGAATTTTAGCTTAAAGCTGTCACTTAAAATTATCTATACCTTCTCAGTTAGCGCTAGGATGTCATTATCAGAAGTGGCTGTCACCTAGGTCCAAGTTAAGCCAGCTTGTTTGAAACATGATGCTAAGAACTTGGTGATTTTTTCCTTACTTAGTTGATCTGTGCTTCAGACTAGTCTCTGCAGAACTCAGAAGTCAATAAAGTTCCTCACTCATTAAACCTGTCCAATAATCTTTGCTAGCTTATGTTTGCAGAAACATTGCAATAGAACAGATTGGATTTAATCATAATGCAAACTTCAGATTTAATAAACTAGCTTTTGCTGCCCTTACTTACACTACATTTAGAATGCCCCAGCAAGAGTTAGCATTTTGAGGGGAGTAAGAGAGAACGAAAGAGTAAATCATAAGCACACCAAACAAACTGGAAATAATAATCATGACTAACCCTATGCCCCTATGTATTTGTATAAGCAATCAATTTCCGTCCTCTTACTAGCAGAACTTTGTTCCATAAAGACGCAGTAACTTCTCACTGAAAATATATAGGTGCCTGATGAGACTCTCCCTGGAATCTTGTCTACAGACATGATGTTTTGACTAAGGAAGGATGTACAGTACATATTTGCAATAGAAAGAGTGCAACAGAAGTTCACAAATTGAGTGTATGCTTCAGAGTTTAGAGGATGAGAGACAATCTCATTGAGCATACTGAAATGTAATGAGACTTATCAGTGAAGATGCAGTGATGATGATCTCCATTGCTGGGAAGCCTATAACCATAAATCACTATGTCAAAGTAATGGTTTACTATTCAGAACTGAGATGAGAGGAAATTTCTTCACCCAGAGAGCTGAAGTTCTCTACCCATCTACTACATTTTTGTTGGGGCCAAATTCTGGAACTCCCTCCCCATTAGCTCCATAGAAGCACTTTAGCCATTTATGAAGGCAGCTCTTCTCCAATCTTTCACATGCCTATGCCAAGGATGCCCAAGGCACTAAAATGAAAAAGTAAAAAAAAATTCAGAATCAGATTTTGGGAAACAGGGAGTTAGTGAAGCTAGGGAACGACATCTGCTTTCAGGATCAGCAAATAAGATATGCCAAATTACAACTGATTTATTTCTACCTTTAGGCATTGTTTTCACATTTTCAAACCTTAAGTAGATGAGTAAATAAGTAGGAATTTTGATAAATGATTAAGAAGCATATTCTGATACGTATTTGCATGATTTAACAATTTGTTTCATGGCCTCAGCCTAATGCAGCGCATAGCCCTAACAAGACATGTTTTCATACCAATTACTACTGATTTGGAATTGTTCATCTAATTGTGTATGTGTGTGTGCCAAATAGATGCTGACCCATCATTGTCCATTAACGTTTGTGGGAATTAAGCTCTATCGACTGTTAAGCAGATTTAGTCACATCTGTTAGAGTGATGCACTGAAATTGTATAGCTGATTGGTTAGGGTACAGTACCCCGTTGCTTTGCCTCTATAGTTGCATGTTGTGTAAGGAAGTGAAATTGGGACAACTCTTAATGAAAACAGACCATCACATTAAATATGTACATTGTTATAAATGCACAATTGCACAGCAACTTTATGATTTAAGAGATACAGCATGAGAGTGAGTCTCCAGAAGTATTTGGCTAATGTACACAATGTGCCATTGGCCTGTCTGCTATTTTTAAGAACTCGCTGGATTTGCACATTAATTTCCCCAATTTACTGCAAAAAAAAAATCATGCAATTAAAACCACAAGTAGCCTTTTAACGATAATTATTTATGCTTCAAAGGGCATCAATCATACTTGTGCTCAAAATGTGCAGGGTGAGCTGCCTCAATGAGTCACATCTCCTGTGAAGAAGTGCTTTGAGAGGTTGTTGATTGATAAACCTAACTCCTGACTGAGCGATGAGCTGAACCCACTGCAATTTGCCTACCACCACGACAGGTCTACAGCAGACACAATCTCACTGGCTCTTCACTGGACTTTGGACCACCTGGATAGCAGCAATACCTGCATCAGGCTGTTGTTTAACGAATACAATTCAGCATTCAATATATCATCCCTCAGTAGTCAACAATCTTCACAACCTGGGCCTATGTGCAACTGGATCTTTGACTTCCTCATTGGGAAATGACAATCCATACAAATTGATAATAATATCCCCTCCTCAATGACAACCAACACAGCTGCATCTCAAGGATGTATGTTTATCCAATTGATCTAATCTCTACACTCATGACTGTGTAACAGTGCAGACGCTTTGCACTCAATGTCAGTAAAATGAAGAAGTTGTTTGTGGAATTCGGGAGAACATACACCAATCCTTATTGAGGGCTCATTGGTGGAAAGGGTGAGCAGCTTCAAGGTTTTGGCCATCAACATCTAAGAGGACCTATCCTGTGCCACCATATTGATATTATCATGATGAAGGCACACCGGCAGCTATACATCATTAGGAGTTTGAGAAGATTTGGTATGTCACCAGAGACTCTAATGAATTTCTACAGATGTATTATGGACAGTATTCTGACTGGTTGCATCACTGTCTGATGTGGAGGAGTCATTGCACAGAATCGGAAGGTTGTAAACCCAGCCAGCACCGTCATGGGCACAAGCCTCCTCATCATCAAGGATATAGAACATAATACATAAAACATTACAGAAGGGTAGAGGGCCTTCAACTCACAACGTTGTGCCAACCTTTTAACCTATTCTTCGATCAATCTAACCCTTCCCTCCTACAAGGCCCTACATTTTCTTATCATCCACGTGCCAACTAAGAGTTTCTTAAGTACCCCTAATATATCTGTTTCTGCCACCACTGCAGGTAGAGGACATTTCACACACCCACTAATCTATGTATAAATAACCGAGCTCTGACATCCCTCCTATACTTTCAGCCTGTCACCTCAAAATTATGACCCCTTGTATTAACCATTTCTGCCCTGACAAAAAGTCTTTGGCTATCCACTCAATCTATGCCTCTTCTCGTCTTGTACACCTCTATTAAGTCACTTCTCATCCTCCTTCACTCCAATGAGAACAGCTCTAGCACACTTCCTAAGACATGCCCTTTAGTCCAGGCAGTATCCTGGTAAATCTCCTCTGCACCCTCTCTAAAGGTTCCATATCCTTCCTATAATGTGGCAACATTCCATGTGTGATCTAACCAGGGTTTTATAGAGCTGCAATGTTATCTCGCAGCTCTTGAACCCAATCCCCTGAATAATGAAGGCCAACACACCATAAGATTTGTGTACTTTAGCTTTAGAGGGAGTGATGGACAGATTTCACAGAATGTTACCTAGGCTTTGAAAGGGAAGATGATGAAAATTGAGGGTTTTATTTGCATTGAGAAGGTTAAAGGATTATTTGTTTTAAATTTACAAAATAAAAGGAACTGGTGTGATTGGAGATAATGGTTATCTCTGCTAATAGAAGAGACTGGAAGTAGTTTTAAAAGTTTGGGCTTGTGCTTTCAGAAGTGAAATTGTAAAACACAGAGGATGTAGAAATGTGAAACTCTCTTCTACTAATGACTGTTCATTTTTAAAGCATTTGACAACTAATATTACAAAAACAGTAAGGGAAAGAAACACCTGTAAGGAATTAGGTCACAGATCATCTGTGGTCTCACGAAATTGACTGAACTGGCTAAACAGACTGCTGGGAGATGATAAAAAGATGCAATAAAGACCATAAGACCAAAGGACATAGGGGCAGAATTAGACCATTTGGCAGATAGAGTCTACTCCACCTTTCCATCATGGCTGATTTATTATCTCTCTCAACTCCATTCTCCTGCCTTCTTTGACATCCTTACCAATCAAAAACCTATCAACCTTTGCTTTAAATATACCTAGTGACTTGGCCTCCACAGCAGTTTGTGGCAATGAATTCCACAGATTCATCACCAAGTGGCTAAGGAAATCCCTCCTCATCTCTGTTTTATTCTGAGGCTGTGTCTTCTGGTCCTAGACTCCCCCGCTATAAGAAACATCCTCTCCACATGCACTCTATCTCAGCCTGTCAATATTTGAGAGGTTTCAGTGAGATATCCCCCCACCCCCACCCATTCTTCTAAACTTCTAAACAGGCCAGAGCCGTAATACATCAACTACATCAACTCTTTCGTTTCTGGGATCATTCTTTTGAACGTCCTCTGGATCCTATCCAAGGCCAGCACATTCTTTCTTAGATAAGGGCATCAAAACTGTTCATAATATTCCAAGGCTGGGGCGGGGTTCTGAGTTGGATGATCAGCCATGATCATAATAAATGGCGGTGCAGGCTTGAAGGGCCAAATGGCCTACTCCTGCACCTATTTTCTATGGTTCTATGTAAGTGCGGTCTGACAAATGCCTCATAAAGTCTCAGTATTTCATCCTTGCCTTTATATTCTAGTCCTCTCGGAATGAATGCCAACATTGCATTTGCCTTCCTCACTACCGACTCAACCTATAAGTTTACCTTGAGAGAATCCTACATGAAGACCCCCAAATCCCTTTGCACCTCTAATTTCTGAATTTTCTCCCCAATTAGAAAATCGTAAGTGCCTTCATTCCTTCTACCAAACTGCATGACTATACACTTCCCTGCACTGTAGAATATTTGCCGCTTCTTTGTCCATTTTCTCAATCTAAGTCTTTCTGCATACCACCTGCTCTCCCACCTATCTTCGTATCGTCCGCAAACTTGCCCACAAAGCCATCAATTCCGTCATCCAAATCATTGAAAAATCATTGACACATAATGTGAAAAGAAGTGGTCCCAACACTGACACCTGAAAAACACCACTAGTCACCGGCAGCCAACTAGAAAAGGACTCCTTTGTTCCCACTCTGCCTCCTTCCAATCCGCCAGTCTTCTATCATGTTCGTATCTTTCCTTTAATACCACGGGCTCTTATCTTGTGTGGCACCTTGTCAAAAGCCTTCTGAAACTCCCAAGTAAATAACATCCACTGATTTTCCATTGTCAACCTGCCTGTTAATTCCTTAAAGAATTTCAACAGATTTGTCAGACAAGATTTCTTCTTAAGGAAACCATGCTGACTATAGCCTATTTTATCATGTGCTTCCAAGTATCCAGAAGCGTCAGCATGAATAATGGAGTCCACCATCTTATCAACCACTGAGGTTGGGCTAACTGGGCTATAATTTTTTCTTTTGCCTCCCTCCCTTTTTAAAATGTGGAATGATATTTACAATTTTCCAGTCCTCCAGAACCATTCCAGAAATGAGTGATTCTTGAAAGATCATTACTTATGCCTCCACAATCTTTTCAGCTAACTCTTTCAGAACCCTGGGGTGTAGTCCATCCTGGTGAGTTATCTACCTTCAGACCTATCAACATCCCTGCAGGAAAATTGTGAAATGGAAAATCTATCAGTTGCATTCAACATGTCAGGCGGCATCTGTGGAAAATCTATTTGCAGCATTCAGTGGATCAGGCAGCATCTATGGGAAATTTATCAGCAGCATTCAACATGTCAGGCAGTAGCTGTGGAAAATCTATCAGCAGCGTTCAATGGGTTAGGCAGCATCTGTGGAAAAAAAAGAAGCAGAATTAACATTTCAAGTTGAGATGGGAAGGTGAAGAAACAAGTTAGTTTTAGGTTCCAAGTAGAGTATAGGAGTGATAATTTGGGCAAACTAGTTTCTGATCAGAAATGCTAGCCAGTATCCTTGGCTAGACATGTGTGCATGCATGTTTTAGATAAGTACTGCCACTTGTCTTGCTGTAGTACCATCTGTTTGCTTTGATCATGGTTATAATGTCCATCATGTACTTTCCAGTGCTAAAAAACTGCAGATGGAATGTTGATACTGTATATTATTGCTGTATTGGTGATTATTTGCTGTAGAATGACTGATCCAGGTTAGCTATGATCTGGCTCATTGGTGGAATGGGTTCGAGAGGCTAAAGAGCCTTCTGCTGTTGTATTGAGCAAGATGTTCAAATTTTGTTTACATTCTATATAATAACCATCTACAAAATGCTCAAAATACTCTAGCAGCCTTCCCCAGACCCAAAACCTCTACACCAGGAGAAGCATAGGTAACAGTTGTGGAAATAATACCACCATCTGCAGGTTTCCCTTGTAATTATATTACTGTTTCTTGTTGCTGTTAAATCTTCGAACTCTCTCCAATCGAAGTGTGGGAACAACTTCACCAAAAGGACTGGTGTTTATTATTATCACACGTACAGTGAAAACCTTACTTTTGCATGCTAGCCACATTGACGTTCAAGGGTAGTAGAAATCAGAAATTACTGTTAGAATTACAGAGAAAGGCAATAAGGTATAAGAGTCCATCTTATCAAACAAGAGGTCCATTCAATAATCTGATAATAGGAGATAGAAGCTGTCTTGAGTTGCCTGTTGGGAGGGAGAAGTGAAACTGTCTGAGGTAGGCGAAGTCCTTGATTATTATAACCATTTTACAGAGGCAGTGAGAAGTGCGGACAGAGACCAGGGAGAGGAGGCTGTATCTTGTGATGTACTGTATGTTTTCTAGTAGACGTACAGGGCAGTTGCCATATCAAGCATGATGCATTGGGACTGCAGTGACTTGCAAAGATAGCTCCTCAAGGGCAACGAGCAATGGCAGAAAATGCTTGCCTTCCCCAAATCCCCCAAAAATGAATAGGTAAACTCGAAGCAAAGCTGCATCTTCTCCTAACCAAACACCAATGATTTGTTTACATTTTGGACGGTTGTTTACATTCTTTCTTTAAAATTTAAGTCCTACTATGATTCTTCAAAACAGAAATGCTTTTAATCTTTCTATAAGTTGTTAGACTTCAGTTGTGAGCAGGTTGGCAGACTGCCTTCATCAACTGCATATTCAAGTAGAGAGAAAAAAATAAAATGTTAAGTCTGTTGCTTGTGGCTTGCTTCAGGCTGCCCTCTACTGGGCATCTTTAAGTGGTTTTCCAAAGTTATTTTAAATTAACAAGGCTGAGGTGTCACGTACAGGTTAAAGAGCCAGCAGAAATGGAAGACATCTTGGAGTCTGGTATTGCTATTAGCTAATGCTATTTTATTAGTAATTACGCAATACAGCAATATAATTCAGATAAGTTAAACAGGTTAGCGGTGATTTTACATATATATGTGTGTGTGTGTGGAAATATTCTTCAAGCCTAAGGGTAAATGTCTTATGATGATGAGTAAAGTTCAGTTCAGTTTGTGGTATTGAGTTAAGTAGTGATGGAGAGAGAGAGGTGTTGTTGTTGTTCAAGTAAGCCGATGCCATCGACTTGTCCTGTTGTTCTCTGAAATCCTTTAGAAGTCACCGAATGTGACCACAACAAAGGGACCGTTTTCTGTGGTGGAGTTATCAACCCAGGCGAGTGTTGGACATACTAATAATTTCCCACCGGTCACACCTTTTCCACACTGCGAGAACCACTGATCGATTCTCCTGATCAATCATCTAAAAAAACCACTTTCTTGTGGGCACAACAAAGCTCATCCAGTGTCCAAAATCATGTGTCTGTCTACCAGCTGACCTTGTATTTATCTCACCATGCTGAACACCAACCGTAGCCGTTCATCAAGTAGCTCCTCCCTTCTCTCTCTGTAGGAATTCAGAAGCTGGCAGTGTCCTTGCAGAAATTCCAAACAAACTGTGAGCAGTCTTTGCCTCTCTCTCACTCTTTCTCTCCCTCCCTCTTAATAGCAAGGTGTTTGTGCTGTACAGCTCTCTTTCTCTCTTTTTAAAAGCACAGTTCATAAGGGATAATTCAGGATCCCGTCACAGAGGTGTTTTGTTCATTTCCTATCACCTTATTGGGTAATGTGAATTCTTCATGAAACATTACTTTTTTTGTGGCTTTTCATTAAGATTTTCATGATCTGTGGGTTCTGTTGGTAAAACCAACCAACATTCAGGGATATTCAATATTCAGGAGGGATAGACATGAAAGAAAAGGAGGTGGGGTAGCATTGCTGGTTAGAGAGGAGATTAATGCAATAGAAAGGAAGGACATTAGCTGGGAGGATGTGGAATCGATATGGGTAGAGCTGCATAACACTAAGGGGCAGAAAACGCTGGTGGGAGTTGTGTACAGGCCACCTAACAGTAGTAGTGAGGTTGGGGATGGCATTAAACAGGAAATTAGAAATGCGTGCAATAAAGGAACAGCAGTTATAATGGGTGACTTCAATCTACATATAGATTGGGTGAACCAAATTGGTAAGGGTGCTGAGGAAGAGGATTTCTTGGAATGTATGCGGGATGGTTTTTTGAACCAACATGTTGAGGAACCAACTAGAGAGCAGGCTATTCTAGGCTGGGTATTGAGCAATGAGGAAGGGTTAATTAGCAATCTTGTTGTGAGAGGCCCCTTGGGTAAGAATGACCATAATATGGTGGAATTCTTTATTAAGATGGAGAGTGACATAGTTAATTCAGAAACAAAGGTTCTGAACTTAAAGAAGGGTAACTTTGAAGGTATGAGACGTGAATTAGCTAAGATAGACTGGCAAATGATACTTAAAGGGTTGACAGTGGATATGCAATGGCAAGTATTTAAAGATCGCATGGATGAACTACAACAATTGTTCATCCCAGTTTGGAAAAAGAATAAATCAGGGAAGGTAGTGCACCCGTTGCTGACAAGGGAAATTAGGGATAGTATCAATTCCAAAGAAGAAGCATATAAATTAGCCAGAAAAAGCGGCTCACCTGAGGACTGGGAGAAATTCAGAGTCCAGCAGAGGAGGACAAAGGGCTTAATTAGGAAAGGGAAAAAAGATTATGAGAGAAAACTGACAGGGAACATAATAACTGACTGTAAAAGCTTTTATAGATATGTGAAAAGAAAAAGATTGGTTAAGACAAATGTAGGTCCCCTACAGACAGAAACAGGTGAATTGATTATGGGGAACAAGGACATGGCAGACCAATTGAATAACTACTTTGGTTCTGTCTTCACTAAGGAGGACATAAATAATCTTCTGGAAATACTAGGGGACAGAGGGTCTAGTGAGATGGAGGAATTGAGGTAAATACATGTTAGTAGGGAAGTGGTGTTAGGTAAGTTGAAGGGATTAAAGGCAGATAAATCCCCAGGGCCAGATGGTGTGCATCCCAGAGTGCTTAAGGAAGTAGCCCAAGAAATAGTGGATGCATTAGTGATAATTTTTCAAAACTCTTTAGATTCTGGACTAGTTCCTGAGGATTGGAGGGTGGCTAATGTAACCCCGCTTTTTAAAAAAGGAAGGAGAGAGAAACCGGGGAATTATAGACCGGTTAGCCTAACGTCGGTGGTGGGGAAAATGCTAGAGTCAGTTATCAAAGATGTGATAACATCACATTTGGAAAGCGGTGAAATCGTTGGACAAAGTCAGCATGGATTTGTGAAAGAATTTTTTGAGGATGTAACTGGTAGAGTGGATAGGGGAGAACCAGTGGATGTGGTATATTTGGATTTTCAAAAGGCTTTTGACAAGGTCCCACACAGGAGATAGTGTGCAAACTTAAAGCACACGGTATTGGGGATAAGGTATTGATGGGGATAGAGAATTGGTTGGCAGACAGGAAGCAAAGAGTGGGAATAAACAGGACCTTTTCAGAATGGCAGGCAGTGACTAGTGGGGTACCGCAAGGCTCAGTGCTGGGACCCCAGTTGTTTACAATATATATTAATGACTTAGGTGAGGGAATTAAATGCAACATCTCCAAGTTTGTGGATGACACGAAGCTGGGTGGCAGTGTTAGCTGTGAGGAGGATGCTAAGAGGATGCAGGGAGACTTGGATAGGTTAGGTGAGTGGGCAAATTCATGGCAGATGCAATTTAATGTGGATAAATGTGAGGTTATCCACTTTGGTGGCAAGAACAGGAAAACAGATTATTATCTGAATGGTGGCCGATTAGGAAAAGGGGAGGTGCAACAAGACCTGGGTGTCATTATACACCAGTCATTGAAAGTGGGCATGAGATATTTACAGATTAGAAACTTTTTAATTACTGTTTCCCCTAATTTTCCACACCCATATCCAATGGACATTTTGGAAAAAATCTTAGATTTAAATCTCTCTCAGAAAAGTGTAGTAGCAATTATATATAATATAATTATGAATTTATGTCCTGATGCTTCTAATAAAATTAAAGCTGACTGGGAAAGAGAACTTGAGATTAATATACCGACTGAAAAATGGGAAAAAGTTCTTCAGTTGGTGAATTCATCCTCTGTATGTGCTAAGCATAGGTTGATACAGTTTAAGGTAGTGCACAGGGCTCATATGTTAATCTCGTTATTACTCTTATATTAATCCAATATGTGACAGATGTCATTCCGAGATAGCTTCTTTAACCCACATGTTTTGGTCATGTCCCTTGTTGGAGAAATATTGGAAAGATATTTTTGATATTATTTCAACGGTCCTAAACATAGACTTACAACGTCATCCAATTACTGCTATCTTTGGACTACCAATGATAGACTTAAATAATTTAACCTCTTCATCACGAAGGATGATTGCATTTCTTACTTTAATGGCTAGAAGGTCCATTTTGTTGAATTGGAAAGAGATTAACCCTCCTAAGGTATTTCATTGGTTTTCACAAACTATGTTGTGTTTGAATTTGGAGAAAATTAGAAGTGCAGTTTATGACCCTTCCATTAAGTTTGAAAAAACTTGGAGGCCATTCATTCAGCATTTTCACTTGATGTAATTTGATCATTTCCAAACTTGTTTTATCTCTCTGTACTGTTGTTGGAGGGGAATGGAGTCGTCGACGCTGAGGTTTTCTTCTTTTCCATTTTTATGTTGTTAGTTTTGCCCAAGTCTTTTAGTTTAGTTGGTTAATTCTGTTTTTCTTTGGGGATGGGGTTTGTTTTTTTTTTTGGTTTTGTTTTTTCTTTTCCATGATTTTTTTTTTTCAGTTTTTTTTTGATTTGTATTATCCGTTGTCAGTTCTACATGATTGGGAGCTTTGTTAACTTACACTATTAAATTTTACAATTACTTTTCCTAAGTGTAACAATATTTCTCCTACTATTTGTATTATTGATATGTTTTGTTTCTATACTTAGAAATTAATAAAAAGATTGAAAAAGAAAGAAAGAAAGTAGGCATGCAGGTACAGCAGGCGGTGAAAAAGGCAAATGATATGCTAGCATCCATAGCAAGAGGATTCGAGTACAGGAGCAGGGAGGTACTACTGCAGTTGTACAAGGCCTTGGTGAGACCACACCTGGAGTATTGTGTGCAGTTTTGGTCCCCTAATCTGAGGAAAGACATTCTTGCCATAGAGAGAGTACAAAGAAGGTTCACCAGCTTGATTCCTGGGATGGCAGGACTTTCATATGATGAAAGACTGGATTGACTAGGCTTATACTCATTGGAATTTAGAAGATTGAGGGGGGATCTTATTGAAACGTATAAAATCCTAAAGAGATTGGACAGGCTAGATGCAAGAAGATTGTTCCCGATGTTGGGGAAGTCCAGAACAAGGGGTCACAGTTTGAGGATAAAGGGGAAGCCTTTTAGGACCGAGATGAGGAAAAACTTCTTCACACAGAGAGTAGTGAATCTGTGGAATTCTCTGCCACAGGAAACAGTTGAGGCCAGTTCATTGTCTATATTTAAGAGGGAGTTAGATATGGCCCTTGTGGCTAAAGGGATCAGGGGGTATGGAGGGAAGGCTGGTACAGGGTTCTGAGTTGGATAATTAGCCATGATCATAATGAATGGCGGTGCAGGCTTGAAGGGCCGAATGGCCTACTCCTGCACCTATTTTCTATGTTTCTAATTATTATTCATTTCTAACTGTTGGAAATAATTTTGAAGATGTGTAACTCGGGTGGTTAATGGTTGGGTTGAGTTGAGTTGTACTCTGATCTTGGCAATTTACTTGACATCAACAGTGCACTGACAATGCCTCCTCACATGGTGACAAAACATTTGCAAGTAAATTGCCAAGATCAGAGACAGCTCAACCCATCTCCTTAATGTTCTTAATTGAGTAACTGCCCCAGCCATTTCAAAAGCAGTTTGCAGTTAAACAAGTCGTGAAGCTAAAATCACATGTGAGTCAGGTTGACAACAATAGCATATACTCTTCCCTAAAATATTCATTTCCCTGAAAGAATCAGTAAATTAAACAGTTTTCATGATAATTCAATAGTTTCGTGACCATGATCATTTCTATTAGCAGTTTTTTTAGATTTCTTTACTATGCAAAATACAAATATTCCCAACTGTAGTCGACAGGTGAGAGAGGGAAAAGAGGATAAGGAATGGTGAAGGAGAGGAGGGTGCATTACCAGAAGTTTGAGAAGTCGATGTCCATACCATCAGGTTGGAAGCTACCCAGCTGGAGTATAAAGTGTTGTTCCTCCAACCTAAGTGTGGCTTCATTGCAACAGTAGAGGAGGCCATGGTTAGACATTAAAATGGGTGGCCACTAGGAGATCCTACTTCTTCTGGCGGATAAAGCTTAAGTGCTCAGCAAAGCGGTCTCCCAACCTACATCAGATCTTATTGATACATAGGAGGCCACACTGGGAGCACCAGACACAGTATATGACCCTGACAGGCTCATAGGTGAAGAGTCACCTCTCCTGGAGGACTGTTTGGGGTCCTGAATGGTTGTGAGGGAGAAGGTGTAGGGGCATCGACGACTGCATTGGTGCTGCTTCCTGTACCCATGCTGAGCTCGTCAATTTCATCAACTTTGCTTCCAACTTCCACCCTGCCCTCAAATTTACCTGGTCCATTTCTGACACCTCCCTCCCCTTTCTCAATGTCTCTGTCTCTATCGCTGGAGACAGCTTATCTACTAATGTCTATTATGAACCCACAGACCCTCACTGCTACCTGGACTGTACCTCTTCCCACCCTGTTACTTGTGAAAATGCCATTCCCTTCTCTCAATATCCTCCGCCTCCACCACATCTGCTCTCAGGATGAGGCTTTTCATTCCAAAACAAAGGAGGTGTCCTCCTCTTTCAAGGAAATGGGCTTCCCTTCCTCCAACATCAACGCTGCCTTTAACAGCATCTCTTCCATTTCACACACATCTGCCCTCACTACAGGAAGGATGTGGTCGCCTCACTACAGGAAGGATGTGGAAGCCATAGAAAGGGTCAGAGGAGATTTACAACGATGTTGCCCGGATTGGGGAGTATGCCTTATGAGAATAGGTTGAGTGAACTTGGCCTTTTCTCCTTGGAGCGATGGAGGATGAGAGGTGACCTGATAGAGGTGTATAAGATGATGAGAGGCATTGATCGTGTGGATCAATTTCCCCCAGGATTAATAAAGTATGACTATGACTATGGTTAGTCAGAGGCTTTTTCCCAGGGCTGAAATGGTTGCCACAAGAGGACACAGGTTTAAGGTGCTGGGGAGTAGGTATAGAGGAGATGTCAAGGGTAAGTTTTTTACTCAGAGAATGGTGAGTGTGTGGAATGGGCTGCCAGCAACGGTGGTAGAGGCGGATATGATAGGGTCTTTTAAGAGACTTTTAGATCGGTGCATGGAGCTCAGTAAAATAGAGGGCTAGAGGTAAGCCTTGTAATTTCTAAGGTAGGGCCATGTTTGGCACAACTCTGTGGGCCGAAGGGCCTGTATTGTGCTGTAGGTTTTCTATGTTTCTGTGTTTCTATGAATGCTGCCTGGAATGGAGGGTGGTAGGTATAAAGAGAAATTGGTTAGTCTAGCTTTATAAAATTATAAATAAGCCTGTGAAACAGTGATAACTGCTTTGGTGCTGAGCTTGTTAATTTCATCAACTTTGCGTCCAACTTCCACCCTGCCCTTAAATTCACTTCATCCATCTCTAGTACCTCTCTCCTCTTTCTCAATATCTCTATCATCATCTCTGATGACAGACTGTCTATTGGTATCTTTTATAACCTACTGACTGTCACAGCTCTCTGGACAGCTACTTCCCATCCTGTCACTTGTAAAAGTGCTTTTCTCATTTCTTCCTCTATGTGGCATCTGTGATTGGGATGAGACTTTCCATTCCAGAACTCCTGAGGTGTCTTTCTTGTTCAAAGAATGGAGTTTCTCTTCCTCTACTATTGATTCTACCCTCATATCTATTTTCTGGAGATCCACACTCACCCTATCCCCCCGCTGCCATAAAAGGAATAGAGTTCTTCTTGGCAGGGTGGAAGTTGGAGGCAAAGTTGATGAAATTAACAAGCTCAGTACCAAGCAGTTATCACTGTTTCACAGGCTTATTTATAATACATACCACCCCACGAACTTTCACATATGAGTGGTCGGCTATGTGCGGAACCAAAGGAAATGGGGGAGATCTTAAATAGGTTTTTTGCATCTGTATTTACTAAGGAAACTGGCATGAAGTCTATGGAATTAAGGGAAACAAATAGTGAGATCATGGAAACTGTACAGATCGAAAAGGAGGAGGTCCTTGCTGTCTTGAGGAAAATTAAAGTGGATAAATCCCCGGGACCTGACAGGGTGTTCTCTCGGACCTTGAAGGAGACTAGTGTTGAAATTGCAGGGGCCCTGGCAGAAATATTTAAAATGTCGCTATCTACAGGTGAGGTGCCGGAGGATTGGAGAGTGGCTCATGTTGTACCGTTGTTTAAAAAAGGATCGAAAAGTAATCCGGGAAATTATAGGCCAGTAAGTTTAACGTTGGTAGTAGGTAAGTTATTGGTGGGAGTACTAAGAGGCAGAATCTACAAGCATTTGGATAGACAGGGACTTATTAGGGAGAGTCAACATGGCTTTGTGCGTGGTAGGTCATGTTTGACCAATCTATTGGAGCTTTTCGAGGAGGTTACCAGGAAAGTGGATGAAGGGAAGGCAGTGGATATTGTCTTCATGGACTTCAGTAAGGCCTTTGACAAGGTCCCGCATGGGAGGTTAGTTAGGAAAATTCAGTCGCTAGGTGTACATGGAGAGGTGGTAAATTGGATTAGACATTGGCTCAATGGAAGAAGCCAAAGAGTGATAGTAGAGAATTGCTTCTCCGAGTGGAGGCCTGTGACTAGTGGTGTGCCACAGGGATCAGTGCTGGGTCCATTGTTATTTGTCATCTATATCAATGATCTGGATGATAATGTGGTAAATTGGATCAGCAAGTTTGCTGATGTTACAAAGATTGGAGGTGTAGTAGACAGTGAGGAAGGTTTTCAGAGCCTGCAGAGGGACTCAGACCAGCTGGAAAAATGGGCTGAAAAATGGCAGATGGAGTTTAATACTGACAAGTGTGAGGTATTGCATGTTGGAAGGACAAACCAAGGTAGAACATACAGAGTTAATGGTAAGGCACTGAGGAGTGCAGTGGAACAGAGGGATCTGGGAATACAGATACAAAACTCCCTAGAAGTAGAGTCACAGGTAGATAGGGTCGTAAAGAGAGCTTTTGGTACATTGGCCTTTATTAATCAAAGTATTGAGTATAAGAGCTGGAATGTTATGATGAGGTTGTATAAGGCATTGGTGAGGCCAAATCTGGAGTATTGTGTTCAGTTTTGGTCACCAAATTACAGGAAGGATATAAATAAGGTTGAAAGAGTGCAGAGAAGGTTTACAAGGATGTTGCCGGGCTTGAAAAACTCAGTTACAGAGGAAGGTTGAATAGGTTAGGACTTTATTCCCTGGAGCGTAGAAGAATGAGGGGAGATTTGATAGAGGTATATAAAATTATGATGGGTATAGATAGAGTGAATGCAAGCAGGCTTTTTCCACTGAGGCAAGGGGAGAAAAAAACCAGAAGACATGGGTTTAGGGTGAGGGGGGAAAAGTTTAAAGGGAACATTGGGGGGGGGCTTCTTCACACAGAGAGTGGTGGGAGTATGGAATGAGCTGCCAGACAAGGTGGTAAATGCGGGTTCTTTTTTAACATTTAAGAATAAATTGGACAGATACATGGATGGGAGGTGTATGAAGGGATATGGTCCATGTGCAGGTCAGTGGGACTAGGCAGAAAATGGTTCAGCACAGCCAAGAAGGGCCAAAAGGCCTGTTTCTGTGCTGTAGTTTCTATGGTTTCTATGTGACATCATTCTCCAAAACACAACTTTACCTTCTCTCCCCTCCCCCTGCCAACTCTCTGCTTTCTACAGGGATCATTCCTTCCATTCATCCCTCTCCACTGTACTCCTTTCTGGTAATTATCCCTGAAAACAGAACAAATTCTATACCTGCTCATTCATCTCCTCCCTCAGCACCATTCTGGGCCCCAAACAGCCCTTCCAGTTGAAGCAACATTTCACCTGTGAGTCATTCAAGATCATTTAATGTATGCAGTGCTCTTGGTGTGGTCTCCTCGACATTATTGAAACCTGACATAGATTGGGGGATCACTTTGTCAAGCACCTTCACTCTGTCTGCAGCAGACAGAATTTCCTGATGCACTCCCATTTTAATTCCACTCCCTATTCCCATTCCAACATGTTGGTCCATGGCCTTCTCTATTGCCATGATGAGGCGACTCTCAGTTTGGAAAAGCAACACTTCATATTCCAGCAACACACATCAAAGTTGCTGGTGAACGCAGCAGGCCAGGCAGCATCTCTAGGAAGCGGTACAGTCGACGTTTCAGGCCGAGACCCTTTGTCAGGACTAACTGAAGGAAGAGTTAGTAAGAGATTTGAAAGTGGGAGGGGGAGGGGGAGATCCAAAATGATAGGAGAAGACAAGAGGGGGAGGGATGGAGCCAAGAGCTGGACAGGTGATTGGCAAAGGGGATATGAGAGGATCATGGGACAGGAGGTCCAGGGAGAAAGACAAGGGGGGGAGGGAACCCAGAGGATGGGCAAGGGGTATAGTCAGAGGGAAAGAGGGAGAAAAAGGAGAGTGAGAGAAAGAATGTGTGTATAAAAATAAATAACGGATGGGGTACGAGGGGGAGGTGGGGCATTAGCGGAAGTTAGAGATGTCGATGTTCATGCCATCAGGTTGGAGGCTACCCAGACGGAATATAAGGTGTTGTTCCTCCAACCTGAGTGTGGCTTCATCTTTACAGTAGAGGAGGCCGTGGATAGACATGTCAGAATGGGAATGGGATGTGGAATTAAAATGTGTGGCCACTGGGAGATCCTGCTTTCTCTGGCGGACAGAGCATAGGTGTTCAGCAAAGCGGTCTCCCAGTCTGCGTCGGGTCTCACCAATATATCCTTGTATTAAAGGCACTTTATCCGAGGCACTTATCCTTGTAAGCGGAACAAGTGCTACACATGCCCTTACACTTCCTCCCTTACCACCATTCAGGGCCCCAGACAGTCCTTCCAGGTGAGGCGACACTTCACCTGTGAGTCAGCTGGGGTGATATTTTAAGCGAAGCCAATTCATATTCCATCTGGGTAGCCTCCAACCTGACAGCATGAAAATTAATTTCTCTGACTACTGGTAATTTTTCCCCTACCCCCTTATCTCTTTTTCAATTTCCTATTCTGACTCCCCTTTTACCCCTTCTCTTCACCTTCCTATCACCTTCTTCTGGTGCCCCTCCACCTTCCTTTTCTACATTTTCATTCTCTTTCAGATTCCTCCTTCTTCATTCCTTTATCTTTACCACTTACAATCTGTCAGCTTCCCCTCATCTGGCTTCACTTATAACCCACCAGCTTGTACTCCTTTCCCCCTCCACTACCTCTGGATTGCTGCTTGTGCCACGTGCCAGTGAGGGTAAGAATAGGATAAATTGGCAGATGAATGCGTAGCTGAGGAACTGGTGCAGGGGGCAGGGCTTCATACTTCTGAATCATTGGGATTTCTTCTAGGAAAGATATACCTGTACAAAAGGAACAGGTTACACCTGAACCCGAGGGGTACCAATATCTTTGTGGGCAAGTTTCCTAGAGCTGTTGAGGGTTTAAACTTACCTGGTATAGGGGCATGGAAACCGGAATGACTGAGCTGAAGTGGCACAGTTGGTTTGCAATTTGATCCAGTGCATAGTGAGTCTGTGAGAAAGGACAGGCAGATGATAGGGCAAAATTTCAGTCAGTGGGATGAGGTGACGTGTAGCATGGTAGCAAAATTGTAAAGATTGATGAATACAGAATTGAAGATAGTATATTTGAATGCACACGATATACGGATTAAGATAGATAAAATTGTAGCACAGTTGGAGATTGACAGGTTTGACATAGGCATCACTGAGTCATGTCTGAAAGGAGGTCAAGGATGGGAGCTTAACACCCAATGATACACACTTTATTGAAAGAGCAGGCAGGTAGGCAGAAGGGGTTGGGTGCCCCTATTAGTCAAAAAAAATGAAATAAAAATAGGTTAACATATGAAGAGCATTTGATAGCTCCAGGCCTCTATTCACTGGAGTTCAGAAGAATGAGGGGGAATCTCACTGAATCCTATTAAATGTTGAAAGGCCTAGATAGAGTGAGTGTGGGGAGGATGTTTTCTACAGTGGGTGAGTCTAGAACAAGAGAGCACAGTATCAGAATAGAGGGATGTCCATTTAGAACAGAAATGATGAGGATTTTCTTTAACCAGAGGGCAGTGAATCTACGGAAATTACTACCACAGGTGGCTGCGGAAGACAAGGCACTGAGTATACACAAAATACTCTGCAGATGCTGGGGTCAAGGCAACATGCACAACACGCCTCTCTTTCCCACCCTCCCCCCACCTTCTTTATAGGGCCCCTGTCCCCTCCTGGTTCAGTCCTGACAAAGAGTCTCAGCCCGAAATGTTGACTGTTCGTTTCCACGGATGCTGCCCGACCTGCTGAGTTCCTCCAGCATGTTGTGCGTGTCACTGAGTATACGCTATTTATAGCAAAGGTTGATTGGTGAAAGCATCAAAGAATACAAGGAGAAGGCAGGAGTGCGGTTGAGAGGGATAATAAATCAGCCGTGATGGAATGTGGAGCAGACTTAATGGGCTGAATGGCCTAATTCTGCTCCTATGTCTTATGGGTCTTAAAATCATTAGAAAGTGGTGACATGGGCCAGCTGGTGGCACAATGACATCAGCGCCGGGTCTCGAAACGGAGGTTCCCGGGTTCGAATCCAGTCGGGGCTGCTCCCAAGTACGCTTTCCATCCGTGCCGGGTTGAGTGTCAGGATCACAACTCGACCTTGTAAAATAAAAGGGGAAAAAACTGAGAAAATGTCTTTGTGAGGAGTGGCGCACCACACAGTCTCCCTCTTGCTCCACGCTTGTAAAGGCTTGAAAAAGACATCATCACGCACATGCCAGACGCACACGCACGCAGACACACACACCAAAAAAAAAGAAAGAGGTGACATAGGGCTGGAAGATGTAAAATCCTCATGTTAAAAAATTGCAAGGATAAAAAGATTGTGATGGGTGTTATATACAGGACAGAAGCCACGATGTGGAGATAGAAAAGGCTTGTAAAAAAGGTCAATGTTACAATAATCATGAGGGATTTCAGTATGCTGGTGGACTGGAAAAATCAGGTTGGTGGTGAATCACAAGAGAGGGAATTTATCGAATGCTTATGAGGTGGATTTATAGAGCAGTTTGTTGTTGTGGCCACTAGGGTAAAGACAATTTTGGATAAGGTGTTGTGTAATGAACCAGATTTGATTAGGGAGCTTAAAATAAAGGAACCCTTTGGAGATGGTGATCATACTATGATGGAATTCACCCTGCCGTTCAAGAGGGAGAAGCTGAAGTCAGGTGTATCAGTATTACAGTGGAGTAAAGGGAATTATAGAGGCATGAGAGAGAAGCTGGCCATACTTGATTGGAAGGGGACACCAGCAGGGATGATGGCAGAACAGCAGTGGCTGGAATTTCTGGGAGAAATTCAGAAGGCGCAGGTTAGATGCATCGCAAAGAAAAAGAGGCGTTCTAAGGGCAACAATTAGCAAAAATTTGTAGGAGGTTAGATTAGGAAGCTTTGAAAACCAACAGAAGGCTAAAAAGCCATTAATGAAAAGGTGAAATAAAAAGGTATATAAGCCAATAATATAAAAGAGGATGCCAAAAGTTTTTTCAGATATATAAAGAGTAAAAGAGAGGTAGTAGTAAGGGACAAAGAAATGTCAGATGGACTTAAGTATTTTGCATAAGTCTTCACTGTGGAATTCACTAGCAGTATACCAGAAATTCGAATGTCAGGGGGCATAAGTGAGTGTCATCGCTATTATTAAGGAGAAGGTGCTTGAGATGCTGAAAAGTCTGAAGGTAGTTAAGTCACCTGGACCAGATGGACTCCAGGGTCCTGAAAGAAGTAGTGAAGCGATTGTGGAGGGATTAGTAATGATCTTTCAAAAACTAGTTTCTGGAATGGTTCCGGAGGACTGGAAAATTGCAAATGTCACTCCACTTTTTAAGTGGGGTGGAAGGCAGAAGAAAAGAAATTATAGGCCAATTATCCAGACTTCAGTGGTTGGGTAAATGTTGGCGTACATTATTAAGGACGAGGTTTCGGGTACTTGGAGGCACATGATAAAATAGGCTGTAGTCAACATGGTTTCCTTATGGGAAAGTGTTTCTGACAAATCTGTTGGAATTCTTTAAGGAAATAACAGCAGAATAAACAAAGGAGAGTCAGGCTATGTCCACACTACGCCGGATAATTTTGAAAACGAAGCTTTTTCTCTTCGTTTTGACCCTCTGTCCACATTGTAACAGTGTTTTTATCCCCCAAAAACGGAGCTTTTCTAGAACACTCTCCAGAGTGTGTAAATTTGAAAATGATTGTTGCGCGTTGTAGTGTAGACGGGGTAAATGGAGAGATTTAAAAAACGTTGTCATGACAACACCACAACAACAATGCTTTTTCTGCTTCTGTTTGGTACTGCGCAAGCACTGCCAGGCAGCTGTTATAGCACGCAGTCGGTGTGAACGGCATGAGAGTTAAATTGTAAAGTGAGCTTTTTTGAATATTTTAAAACGCTGTCATGACGTGCCGGAACAGATGGCGGCATCTTAACTTCATCAGTCAACAGGACTTGTTTCCAAAATGCACCAGGCTTGTTTAGATGTTCCTTTGAACCTTTTGAATGGAACTTCTTGGCCGCAATGAGCAAAGGTATGTTTGGAGAAAAAAGGGTGCAGAATTTCATGAAATGAACCCCTCTCCAATTGTTAAGCCCGGGGCTTGATTGATCATGCTTTGGGCTTATATTGCAGCCAGTGGCACAGGGAACATATACTGGTAGAGGGAAGAATGAATTCAATTAAATACCACCAAATTCTGGAAGCAAACATCACGCTGTCTGTAAAAAAAAAGCCAAAGGTGAAAAGAGGATGGCTTCTACAACAGGATAATGATCCTAAACACATCTCAAGATCCACAATGGAGTATCTCAAGAGGTGCAAACTGAAGGTTTTGCCATGGCCCTCACAGTCCCCTAACTTAAACATCATCAAGAATCTGTGGATAGACCTCAAAAGAGCAGTGCATGCAAGACGGCCCAAAAACCTCACTGAACTAGAAGCCTTTTGCAAAGAAGAATGTGCGAAAATCCCCCAAACAAGAATTGAAAGACTCTTAGCTGGCTACAAAAAGCATTTACAAGCTGTGATACTTGCCAAAGGGGGTGTTACTAAGTACTGACCATGCAGGCCATACAAACTTTTGCTTCGGGCCCTTTTCCTTTTTTGTTATTTTGATTCTGTAAAAGATGGAAATAAAAAGGATTTCTTGCTTAAAATATTAAAGAAATGTGTCATCTTTAACTTTATGCCTTTTGGAAATCAGTTCATCTTTTACTCGCTTAGTTATTCACAGTAACAGAAATTTTGACCGGGGTGCCCAAACTTTTGCGTGCCACTGTATTTAAAGCGGAGGTTGGTAGATTCTTTATTAGTCAGGGTATCAAAGTTTACAGGGAGAATGGGGTTGAGGGGGATAATAAATCAGCCATAATGAAATGGCAGAGCATTCTGGCTTCATTCTGTTCCTCTGTCTTATGGTCTTTCTGCCCTTTCTTTCTAGTCCTGATGAAGTGTCTCAGCCTGAAGCGTAGATACTTTGTTCCTCTCCATAGAAGCTATCTGACCTGCTGAGTTCCTCCAGCAATTTGTGTGTATTCCTCTGGATTTCCAGCATTTGCAGAATCTCTTGTGTGTAGATAGTCTGTCTTTTTTTTTCCAGGGCAAAAGAGTCCAGAACTCGAGGGCACAGGTTTAAAGTGACAGGAATTTAAGAGATCTGAAGGGTAACTTTTCATCACAGAGGGTGGTGATTATCTGCAATGAGCTGCCAGAGGAAGTGGGGTAGATGCAGATAACATTTCTACATTTAAAATATATTTTTACAGGCTCTTTTGTGATTGTATGATTCTAAATATAACAAACAGGGCTGCAGCTGAGCTGACGGCAGCAACAGGTGCAGATATATTACAGTTTTATTTTCCTGTAATATAAATTATCCTAAATACAACAATAACCACATCAGCCATTGTTTTTGCCAAGGTTAACGAGAAAGGATAACTCCACTTATGAGGCAGAAAGTAATGCTTTTATTTGTGTCTGTCTTTCAGAACATAATCATGATGATGCAGTGGTGTTTTTCTACTTGTGGATCACCTTCTTATTGATCAGCTCCTGTTATACTCTTACCTGGGACCTGAAGATGGACTGGGGTCTCTTTGACAAAAATGCTGGAGAAAACACGTTCTTGCGTGAGGAGATTGTCTATCCACAAAAAGTATGTGTTTGCTTTGTGTATGACGTAATGTACTGAAGTATCGCTCTGTTTAGTTGTCCTGTGAGAAGAGCAGATGCCATGACTAAAGGAAGAAAAGTATCAGAAACATATTAACAGAAATTGATGTTCTCAAGAAAATACCAATCATGTTTAAATTGAGTGAATTCTCATAGCCACCACGTAATTCTCTGTTTCAATAATAATGCTGTAAATTTAAAACTAGTGCCAATCCAAGATCCTGTCCCATACTCCTTGGCAACTTTATTTATAGCTATCCATATAATTATGGTACCTACAGGTGGTTGGATAGCTCCAATTTTACCATTGAGAAATAGTAGTAGTAGTGGTATTAGCACCAGGGAGTGTGCTAGATAAGGCTTATTTCACAGTACAGTGGTACAACAATTGAAATACTAGAAAAGCAGCCAGAGTTTTGAGCTACTGATCCAAACACAAAATTTCAACACCATCCTGGCAGCTGGGAGTGTAAGTTCAAGCAGCTAGATCTGGTAGTATTCCTTACATAAGTAACGACATACATGAAATTACCAGATTGTTATAAAACCTATTTGGTTCACATTTCTTTGTTTAGGATACCTATCTTCCTTGCCCTGCATCTGTTGTGTACATACATCTATTGATGCTTCTGGACACATCTTCAGTGATGTTCCTGGAATCATCGGGTGTTTCGGGTCTTTCAACATCATACAACCTCCTCCAGGTGACCCAGCCGGGGCTAATCAGACCCCAGCTTGTGTCCAGATGACAAGCTACTTATGACTCCATGGCGCCCCTCTTTTGAGCCACAACCATCTTGAGGCCCTCTCTGCCGCATCGGTGGTACTGCGGATGGCTCTCCTCTTCCTCTCTCCCTCGATGCCCAAAATGCTGAAGGCCCTAATTAAAGAACGGGCTATGAATCCCCTACAACCAACCTCCACTGGGAGACACCTGGCTCTCCATCCAGCCTGCTGACAGTTGCTGACCAGTCCTGCGTACTTGGAGAGCTTCCTTTCAAAGGCCTGCTCCAAGCTATCTTCCCATGGGACTGTCAGCTCCAGCAGCACCACTTGCTTAGTAGCCTCAGACACTAGGACAATGTCTGGTCGCAGGGTGGTGGCTGCATTATGGTTGGGGAACTTCAGCTGCCCTTCGAGGTCCACCAACAGCTGCCAGTCCCTTGCAGAGGTCAGAATGCCTGCAGATGTTCTTTTGGCAGGTATTGGCTGCTCCCCAGCGCTGACAAAGGCAATGGTCTGCTTGGAGGGTCGGGACCGCTTCGCCCACTCAACTCCTGCGCTGACGGCTTCAGCGATGGTCTTCAGGACCTGATCATGCCTCCACCTGTACCGTCCCTCACCAAGTGCCCTTGCACAGCCACTGAGGATATGCTCCAGAGATCCTCACTTGGAGCACAGTGGGCACGCAGATGACTCTGCCTTGCCCCATGTGTGCAGGTTTGATGGGCTTGGAAGCACATCGTACACTGCCTGGATGAGAAATTGGATGCGGTGTGGTTCGGCTTTCCAAAGATCAGCCCAGGTCACTTTCCTCTCAACCACATTCTCCCATCTTGTCCAAGCTCCCTGTTGCTTCATTCCCACCGCCTTGCAGGCTCTCGTCTCCTCCACTACTGCTCTCACCTCCTCCTGAACTAGACGATGCCTTTCCTTCCCTCTGGTGTCCATTTGGGGAGTTGGAAAGGATCCTAGCCCAGTTCAGCCTTGTGTGACCACTCCCACCAGCCTCCTGTGACGCAGCCTCGCCTCTGCCTCCTGAACAGCTTCCTCTGCCCTCCACTTCCTGCTGTACTTACTTGGATCCCTGCTCTAGCCACCTTCGGGTCACTTGAGTCCCTATACTATAGCACTTCTCTGGCTCTTGTTACCTTGAATTCTTCCTCCAAGGACTTGAAGGGCAGTTGCAGTTTGTTGTGGTGTCGATAGAGTGCGATGCAGCTCAGGCTCTTTGGCAGCCCCAGCCATCTCCTGAGGTGGTTGCAAACCCTCCTCTCTAATATGTGACTGTTAGGAGATAATAGCTAACATTTCAAGCATCATCCTGTGATTAAATAAGTTAGCAAAGGTTAAGTGCTACCCTCTATGAATGCAGAAAATGATGTAAACAGAGATGTAGGTTGCGTTATAGAAGTGGTGTCCAGACTAGAACCCTAGACCTAGACAGCACTGCTTCTACTAGCTTGCCTTGTTGAATGTCCTAAAACAGGGGTCCCCAACCTTTTTTGTACTGCGGACCGGCCGATCAGGGGTGTGGGGAGGGTGGTGCGGTGTTCAAGTAGGGTTAAACTCACCTCACTGTGTCTTTTACAGTTAGGGTTGCCAACGTTCTCACTCCAAATAAGGGACAAAAGTAGCAGTCAAATCCCGGGACACTTTACCCCAGGGAAGACTACCATGACCATGAAGCCTTGCACAGGCACCTGTGTGCGCATGTGATGTGTGCATGCGCGTATGTGCCGATTTTTTTCCCCACTAGTTGGTTTTGCCTTCATCTTCCCGACTATACTGTACTTACATTATTTCTACTTTATATAGGCTGTGTATTTATCATATTATATCATTCCTGCTTTTACTATATGTTGGTGTTATTTATTTTTGGCTTTATGTGTTATTTGGTATGATTTGTTAGGTTATTTTTTGGGTCTGGGAACGCTCAAAAATTTTTCCCATATATAAATTAATGGTAATTGCTTCTTTGCTTCACGCTATTTCGGCACGAAAGGTTTCATAGGACCTTAGCGGGGGAAATACGGGACAAACCAATTTAGCCCAATATACAGGATGTCCCGGCAAACAACCCTATGTTCATGTTCAACAGTGGGCGTGACAGGGAATAAGGAAAGGTGCAACTGACTCATATCGTTTCCTCACGGCCTGGTACTGGTCCACGGCCCCGTGGTTGGGGACCGCTGTCCTAAGAGGCTGTTTAACTGAGGTTGCTTTATCAATGAATACAACCAAATTACAACACCTGAATCTACTAGTATCCACTAGTAATTACTTGAGCTAATTCCATGGAAGTTTTCTGCACAGAAACAGATAGTTTGTCTCAGCAGGTCTGTGTTGATGTTTATCTAAGTCAGGCTGTGAGTAAATTGTCATCCGTAGTCCTTTCACTTCACTTCAAAATTACTTCATTTACTGCAGGAATCCTTTGGGTTGGCCTGAGGTACTAAAGGCCACTTAAATACAAATGAAGAAGTAACTTCTTAAAGCCCCAAAGGAACTTGCCCTCTCCTGATTTATGTACCCTTTTGTCCCCTTCTCTCTTCTGCCTTTCTAACCCACTCCTTCTGAACGTAGCAATGAGAATTAGCCCCTGATATCATCATCAAACTCATTGACAAGGGAGGAACTTTTGTAGTTTCACAAAGTGACCTCTGGATATGACCCCACTGCTGAAAATAAGATATTGAACGCCAGGTAGTTATGGACCTCCTTTCCTTAGGAGATTTTCCCTCCATAGTATCTAGCTTTGTGGTCTCTCAGCCTGCATAGCCCATTTCTACCTTCTACTAAATATCCTTTAGGAAGACATTATGAGTAGACTCATTTTTCAACTTGCTTATTTTCTCATTTCTTGACTCCATTCTCTCTGAATTGGTACACTTCCTTCTTGACACTTCCTTCTGTGACACTCCTGATATGATCCATTACCCAGCAAACAAAAAGGCCCAGTTGGATGGGGAAGTCTGGGATCTAGTTTGAACATTTCTTGCCAAAGATATGGAAACAGACTTGAAGACAGTAGAAAAGAAGCTTGGTATCATACTGTGGTTTAATAATTCATTAAATTGGAGATGAGGGTGGGATGGAGCGCGAGGAAGCAGAGCTGAGGCCTTTAGTAAAAAAAACGGGGAAAGAGGTTGACATCCATTTCCTGACCTCATTACATTTTCTTGTTAAGTGACTGTAATACATAATTTACACCTTGCATCTAATGTGCTCCTTTAAGTCTACCAAGTCAAACAAAGTCACTGTCTTTGTTTGAGAAAGTGGCCTACTTTCATTTCCTCCAGCCCTATCGCCTTAGGGGTGTTTACTTACTTTCCGCTTAAACCTACCACTGAGAATAAATTCTCTATTTTATCTGACTGGTGGTTTGTCATAATTTCTGGAGAGATGGTCTTATTAGATGCCTGGAGATGATTTTTTTTCTATGCCGAAGGCATAATTGCAAATTGACATCAGTTATTTGAGGTGTTTTCAAAGAAGAGTGCTGTCAGTCAACTCAAGACCATGGAAGGAAAAAAAGAGATTGTTTATTTAGTCCTGCAGTTGTACTCTCATGTCCTGTAAATGTACTAAAGCATTAATTTTTTGCTTTTATTTACAGATCTATTACTACTGTGCCATAGTGGAGGATGTCATCCTACGATTTGCGTGGACAGTGCAGATTTCAGTCACCTCAATGAGTGCTTTTGCTTCAATGGGTGACATAATTGCCACAGTGTTGGCTCCACTGGAGGTTTTCCGGTAACATCATTCATAGTCATACTGTGATGAATAAAATGTTATGGATCGAGAGTTGTAAGGGCCAGTAACAGTTACATTAGAACCTGGTGAACAGCATGTCAGCCTAGAAACAGATATTTTGTGTGGAATGAAAAGAATGTATATTCTTTTCTAATTGGCCCACAATTCACTGAAGTTCAATGTCAAGAGTGAGAATAGAGAGGAAGAAAGTTAAGCAGTATCCTACAGAAAGAATCTATAAAAATGAGAAGATTTGAAAGCACCAAGGGAGTGAGGACCTGAGGTGACTAAGCCTCATCACATTTGTATCAATAAGTGATTTGGAGTATATATCCAATGTACCAGTTGTTATGGAAAGATTCAAACTTATGTTTATGGATCAGTGATCTAGAACACCAGGAATCAATCCACACTTGTAATTTAGCCATCTGCAGCCAAGCACAAATATCTCAGCTTTGGAGAAGAGAATGGCTATCCATGAGACAATTTTTGATCAAACTCATGATGTGCACCCAGGGTTTGTCAAAGGTACTTGTGATTGTCACATGTGGAAACTTCTCTGATCAAATCCCTGGAAAGCATTGTGGGAAATGAGGGGTCAAGATTACTGAAGTCACAGAACTTCACCACTTTTGAACAATAGATTGGGAGAGGGTGGAATTTTAAGCTCACAAAATAATAGTGAAGTTTCTTTTAACAAAACAATAATTAACTTCCAATTTAGTATCCCAAAAATTCATCACTACCTTAATTCATAATAAGGAAGAAAGATCTTGAGATTGTGCTGTGAATGAGGATTTCAATTGAAAAGTTCTCAAATGTCCATTACAGTGGTGTAGTTCACAGGTAGATCATGTACTTGTTTATTTAGAATAGCAGAGTGTCCTTGCATGGGAATATCAATACAGATGTTTACCACAGCGGAAATATTTATTTTAATAGTAAGAGTGGGAATGAATACCTAAACAAAAAAAATCAATTGCTGGTTGTCATGTCTTGTGTATTCATTGCAGAATGCCTTGTTAATATTGAGTTGTTTTTTGCTACAGCCGGTTTGTGTGGAATTTCTTCCGTCTGGAAAATGAACATCTTAACAACTGTGGTGAATTTCGTGCCGTGCGTGATATCTCAGTGGCACCTCTTAACGCTGATGACCAGACCCTTTTGGAGCAAATGATGGACCTTGAGGATGGAGTGCGGAACCGTCAAAAAACCAAATTGTGGAAGCGTACTTACAGCATCTCTCTGCGTAAATCACTGTACGTACTGAGTGAAGAGATTTATTTGTAGCTACGGTAATAGGGTCTTGCTTATTCAGAATGGCAGAACATTATTCTAAAAGTGTTGTCCAGTGAAAGACTGGTGTTTGCCACAGCTGAAACATCCGTCTATTAGGGAAAGAAAGAAGTAGCAAAAACTAAATTAAAAGTATACTCATGGCTACTTTCATATCTAATGCCTTTTAAGAAACTTCCTTCTTCATGTTACAATGATAATGGACTGCTTTCATTTTCATGTTGTTTTGGAGGGAATGTAAACATAGAGGCAGAGGCAAAACAAGAAATTGGTATGCTATTAACGTGACTTTTCTTCTGCCCCTTTTGGTTAAGTTGGAATGTAGTGGGGTTGTATCAGCTAATGATGGAAAGAAGACATCAAAAGCTTGAGTACTCAGCTTCTTTGTAGCTCTCTTAGCTCACCCAAACCTCCACAGATAACGCTTGTATAAAGAATGGATCTCATTCATATCTGCAGGTCCTACTGTCCTATCACTTGTCATTCCGAGCTACACTGCTCTCAGGCCCTCAGCAATTGTATGTCCTCTCATAGCCTCCTGTAACAATCCATGCATTTGCTCAGGCTTCATATTATTCCTTGTTCCCTGTACAATTAATTATTGTTTTATCACTCAAAATATTCTTCTTTGTTAGATCACCTTCTGAAAATTTCCTGTAAAACTTTTTTGTCTTTATGAAACTTAAATTCCCTGCAGAACACAACTATGGTCTCCTCTCACCATAAGTTTCTTGAGGCCTCAGCATTAGTCGTTATATTTCAAAAGATTTTTATGCCTGTGATGTACGGTGGGAAGACTTAAGGACACAAGGTGCAAATCCTTTTTCATCTTTCAGAGTATTAACAGAGAGATGGGGAAATGTAATAAGAGTGAATAGTGCATAATCTTGCATCAAAAGCTTAGTTGATCCACTCAAAGTCCCATTGTCAAATGAAAGTTTGAGTTTATTTCATAGTGAAAATAATGAAGTAATTTTTTTATTTATTCCTTAAAACCAAAGCTTAACTAGTAAAGGATTCTTTTATTAAAATTGCAAAATTCTATTAAAATTACAAAATATAGACTCCCCAAGGTAAAAAGGGTTTATTATTGGGAGACTTAAATAAGTCTCGGTAAGCAGACAAGAATCGTATTTTTGTGCTGGCCAGTGATTCTTATTGTATAGTTTGCGTGTATGAGGATAGCAAGAGAGATCACTATCAGCAGGATTGTTTATAGAAAATATGAGGGGTGATTGATAAGTTCATGGCCTAAAGTAGAAGGAGTCAATTTTAGAAAACCTAGCACATTTGTTTTTCAACATAGTCCCCTCCTACATGTACACACTTAGCCCAGCGGTCGTGGAGCATACAGATCCCTTCTTTGTAGAAGTGGTCCACAGCAGGGGTGATTGATAAGTTCGTGGCCTAAGGTAGAAGGAGATGAGTTATTAACTTCAAGCTTTCTGCATTATCACTCAAAGAGTTGAACTGCACATGCATGTAACAAAAACGTCTTGGACCTCCAGGTGGTTCACAACAGGGGTGATTGATAAGTCCGTGGCCTTGGGTAGAAGGAGATGAGTCATACAGCTCTTGTTACAGGCACGTGCAGTTCAACTCTTTGAGTGAAAATGCAGAAAGTCTGAAGTTAACTCATCACCTTCTACCTTGGGCCACAAACTCATCAATCACCCCTGCTGTGGACCACTTTCTGGAGGTCCAAGATGCTGACTTCTACAAAGAAGGGATCCGTATGCTCCACGACCGCTGGAGTAAGTGTGTAAATGGGGGAAGAATAAGTGTGCTAAGTTTTCTAAAATTGACGCCTTCTACCTTAGACCACGAACTTATCAATCACCCCTCGTCGATACACTAACTGTTAAAATCTGCTCTCGCTTTGTACTATTCCTTTCAGATGTGCTTTCCATATAACTCCTTTTGTCACAGCTCAGCTTGGTTAGGAATATCACAGCAGGGAGCTGTGATCTTCAGGAGATGAAGGGATAGAGATTGTGACTTTGGTAGATGTAGTCAAATAAAATTACCTTAGTGAATAACTGTGGTGTATATTCATACAAAAGCCACAATTGAGTGATGGTGGTAAGTTAATTAATATGTAAGGAGGTGCAACACACATAAAAATTGCTGGTGAATGTAGCAGGCCAGGCAGCATCTATAGAAAGAGGTACAGTCGACGTTTCGGGCCGAGACCCTTCGTCAGGACTAACTGAAAGAAGAGATAGTAAGAGATTTGAAAGGGGGAGGGGGAGATCCAAAATGATAGGAGAAGTCAGGAGGGGGAGGGATGAAGCTAAGAGCTGGAATGTTGATTGGCAAAAGAGATATGAGAGGATCCTGGGACGGGAGGCCTAGGGAGAAAGAAAGGGGGAGGGGGGAATTCCAGAGGATGGGCAAGAAGTATAGTGAGAGGGACAGAGAGGGGAAAAAAAAATATATATATATATAATAAATAAATAATGGGTGGGGTACGAAGGGGAGGAGGGGCATTAACGGAAGTTAGAGAAGTCAGTGTTCATGCCGTCAGGTTGGAGGCTACCCAGACGGAATATAAGGTGTTGTTTCTCCAACCTGAGTGTGGCTTCATCTTGCCAGTAGAGGAGGCCGTGGATAGACATATCAGAATGGGAATGGGACGTGGAATTAAAATGTGCAGCTACTGGGAGATCCTGCTTTCTCTGGCGAACAGAGCGTAGGTGTTAAGGAGGTGGATGGGTTGCTTATCAATTAGACTGCTGTGGCCCAGGTGGTACCTTTGGTGTTGTTGGAGCTGTAGTCATCCGGCAGGTGAAGTGTATTCGATCGCACTTCTGACTTGTCCTGTTATGGATGATAGAAAGACTCTTATGTATCAGAATAGTAGTCACTTGCAACTGACACTCAGCAGCTGATTTGAATGAGCACCTGCAGCATTTGAGACATCTGTAAGTTGAAATCCAGACTGTTGTTATGAATGTTGCTTTTGAGTGTCATCGATGCTTTCTCATCAAAAATGGTCAGTGACCTGATGAAAGTGTTACTTTTGCAGGAAGTAGACTACTCTTCCCTAGTTTCACAGCAGCAGTATGGGTCACTGCTATCCTTACTTAGCCTCCTTCCATCCCAGTCCTTCACATGTTTAAACATATAGTGTACCACATCCATGAGGAGAATTCTCAGCTTCTGTCTTTGATCTCTCCATTTTCCTACAAATGCAACAATCTGTCAATGTTTATGCACTATAAGCTTTGTCACTTCACTCATACCCTGACTAGTTTCCCTCTCAAATTTAAACATTGTGGTTTACCCTGGCTCTTGTACACAACCCTCTGTAGATTTATATCCTTGATGATTTTGCACAAGCAGCTGAATAAGCTCAGTGAAAGTTGATGAAATTACGTCACAAGCCATGAGTGAGTGCAAATGAATACACTGCAATATTTATACATACCTTTCTGGTGTAGCAACATAAAAGAAATAATAACCCAAATATGGCTAACAAAAATGCTGGATTTCGAAAGGAGTCTTATGTTGTTGCTAGCGAAACTGCTAACTCTGAGGAATGGCAGCAGTTTAGACTTCAGCAAAAGTGATGAAAGAGACTGACTAGGAAAGCAAAAGCAAAACTCAAAAAGAATGTTAAATTTGAACTGTAAAGTTATAATGAAGAAAAGAAAATCGTAGTGTCCTCAAAGCAGTAACAGGGAATTGTATAATAAGGAAGAGAAGAACCAGTTAACAAATAATTTGATTATGCCTTCTGCCCTCTCAAAGAACAGAAATAACTTCCCAGAAATGATTGAAAACCAAAAATCGTTTAGAAAGGAGTAAAACCGGTATTAGTTTTTTTTTAAAACTGCTAGAGAAACTAATAGGATCAAATGCTGATAAATCCCCAGGACCTGATAAAATGCATCTCAGAATACTGAAAAAGCTAGTATATACGTTGGTTGACATCTCCCAAATTTTCATGGGTTGTGCATGGCTCCTGCAAATTAGTGTGTGCCAAATGTAGCCACTCTGTTTAAAAAGGAGGGAACAGGAAACTGCATCCTGGTTAGCCAAACATCAAAAATAGGGAAAATACTAAAATCTACAAGCAAGGATGTGATAACACTTAGAAAATATTAATGGAATTAGACAAAGTAAAAAACATTGTGGTGCTCAGATGTAGCAGTGTAGTCTCACTCTTGTTCTCCTGACCTGGTTTATCTACTGATTAAGTGCTGACTGTTCTACTTACTGAGAGTTCTCTGTTATGATCCTGATCCCAGCACTTGATGTATTGAGTAGTATGATTATCAAACAAGAAACAGCTTATCCTGACACCTTTCATATAAAGCTGGGGACTACAATCAGACTACTTGAAGAGGTCTCTGCCCTTTTACCATCATCTGCAGCACCAGAGCATGTAACACATTCAATCGTTGCTAAACTACCATCAAAAATGCCTACAGTTCCATCTCTAGACCATATTTCAGGAAATCTGATCATCTAGCTGTCCTCCTCCTACCTGCATACAGGCAGAGGGTAAAGAGCAAGACATCAGAGAGGTAGTTGTGAAAGACAGAGGCACAATGATGGGATTATTTGAGTAATTGGACTGGGACATGTTGAAGGATTTATCAGAGGACCTGAATGAATACGCCATGGTTGTCACAGACTTCATAAAGACACTTGAATCCTCACAAAATCGTTAAGAGTCTTCCCCATCCAGAAGCACTGGATGAGACAAGATCCACAGCCTGCTGATAGCTGGATTGATGGTGTTCGGGACTGGCAATCCAGGAAAGTACAAGAAATCCAGGTCTAACCTCAGAAAGCTATCTCACATGTGGTGGCAATTCCAGACCAAAATTGAATCACAGAAGGATGCTCAACAATAGGTCGATGGCAGATGCAATCTCAATCGCTCTCCATGTGGCTTTAGACCACTTGGACAACACAAACACCTCTGTCGGGATGCTATTCATTGACTAACGCTCAGCATTTAACACCACCATTCCCACAATCCTGATTGAGAAATTGCAGAACCTGGGCCTCTGTACCTTCCTCTGCAATTGGATCCTCGACTTCCTAACCAGAAGACCACAATCTGTGCGATGTGGTGATAACATCTCCTCCTCGCTGACGATCAACACTGGTGCACCGGGTGTGAGCTTAGCTCACTGCTCTACTCTCTATATGTTGTTGTTGTTGTTGTTGTTGTTCGTCCATCGCTGACGTCGATGAGGACCTCGACACCATTATGATGTTGTCAAGACTAGCGCGTGATTTGGATTTAAGTGAGGGAGAGTTGCGCAGCATCAGCCTCACTCTCTCTTCCCAATTCCCATCTGGGTCCAGTGGCAAGACAGAGTCTAGACGGCTGGAGATGGGACTAGGTGCAGTGGATGACCAGGACATCTTCTGTGTCTTGTCCTGCTCTACACGTTCCACGACGCTTGCAGAGACCGCCTTCTTGACCGTTGGACCTTCCATTGGTCTCGTCTGCTCAGTCCGCCGGAGTCTGTCTTCACATGCTGGGATAGACAAATCCCTATCTCACCGAGGGTTTGAGACCCGTCGACTACCCTCACCTGGTTTAGCCGGCTTGTCGAAGTCGTTGCCCGGGGTGTGGCCGCTGTCGCATGCAAACAGCTACGGGGAGCCACAGGTGAGAGCTGAGTGCCAGGTGGGGCCCAAAGGTGGACTAACCTTTGGGGTGTCAGGGAGGGGTAGCACTCTCTATATACCCATGACTGTATGGCTAGACATAGCTCAAATACCATCTATAAATTTGCTGATGATATAACCATTGTTGGTAGAATCTCAGGGGTGATGAGAGGTTGTACAGGAGTGTGATATGCCAACTAGTGGAGTGGTGCTGCAGCAACAACCTGGCACTCAACGTCAGTAAGACGAAAGAGCTGATTGTGGACGGAACACATACCAGCCCTCATAGAGGGATCAAAAGTGGAGAGAGTGAGCAGTTTCCTGGGTTTCAAGATCTCTGAGGATCTAACCTGGTCCCAACATATTGATGTAGTTATAAAGAAGGCAAGACAATGGCTATACTTTATTAGGAGTTTGAAGAGATGTGGTATGTCAACAAATACACTCAAAAACTTCTATAGACGTGCCATGGAGAGTATTCTGACAAGCTGCATCACTATCTGGTATTGGGGGGTGGAGAGGCTACTGCGCAGGACTGAAGCTGCAGAGGTTTGTAAATTTAGTCAGCTCCATCTTGAGTACTGGCCTACAAAGTACCCAGGACATCTTTAGGGGTGGTGTCTCAGAAAGGCAGCATCCATTATTAAGGACCTCCAGCACCCAGGGCATGCCCTTTTCTCACTGTTACCATCAGGTAGGAGGTACAGAAGCCTGAAGGCACACACTCAGTGATACAGGAACAGCTTCTTCCCCTCTGCCATCCGATTCCTAAATAGACATTGAACCCTGGGACACTAACTCACCTTTTTTTAATATATAGTGTTTCTGTTTTTGCACAATTTTTTAATCTATTCAATATACATATGCTGTATAAAGTATACTGAATAAGATTTACTTATTTATTATTATTATTTTATTACTTTTTCTTCTATATTATGTATTGCATTGAATTGCTGCTACTAAGTTAACAGATTTCATGTCACACGCCGGTAATAATAAATCTTATTCTGATTCTCAATAGCTATGGCAGAGCTTGAATGCCATCAGCTCCTACAAAGCCAAACCAAGCAACATAAATAACAACAAGGTTTCCACTCCCAGATGGGCTCAATACCTTTTATACTCCCTTTGACCGACAGAACATGGAGGTACTTTCACGAACCCCTACAGCCCTCAACAACCCTATGATCGCAGTCTCTGAAGCTGATGTGCGAGTATCCTTCGGGATGGTGAACCCACAGAAAGTATCTTTCCTAGATGGTGTACCTGGCCAAGGACTGTAAACCTGTGCTAATCAATTGGCTGGAGTGTTTACTGATATCTTTAACCTCTCACTTCTGCAGTCTGAGGTACCGATCTGCATCAAGCAGGCTTCAGTCATACCTGCCTCAATGACTATTGTCAGTAGCTCTTGCATCCACTGTCATGAAGTGCTTTGAGAGGTTGATCATGAAACATATCAAATTATGCCTGAGGAGTCTCTTGGATCTGTTCCAGTTTGCCTACTGTCGCAACAGGTCAACAGCAGATGCCATTTCACTGGCTTTTCAATCTCCTCTTGAACATCTGGACAATGAAGGTGTGTATATCAAGATACTCTCCATTAACTACAGCTCAGCATTCAACACTATCATCCCCTCGAAACTAAACACTAAGCTCCAAGACCTAGCCCTCGATACTTCTCTATACAACTGGATCCTCTATTTCCTCACTTGCAGACCCCAATTGGTACAGATTGGCAACAATGTCTCCATAATCTCCATCAGCAAGATACACCATAAGGTTTTGTGCTTAGCCCGTGCTCTACTCACTTTATACCTATGACTGCTTGATTAAGTAAGCTCCAATGCCTTACTTAAGTTTGCTGACAACACCACTGTTGTTGGCTGAATCAAAGGTAGTGATGAATCAGCATTTCGGAAGGAGATTGAAATTCTGGTTGAATGATGCCAGAACAACAACCAACATCAGCAAAACCAGACAGCTCATTATTGACTACAGGAGGAAGAAATTGGGGGTTGATGAGCCAGTGCCCATTAAGCTATCAGAGGTGGAGAGGGTCAGTAACTTTAAATACCTTGTCATTGTCATATCAGAGGAACCGGTACAGTAAGTGCCATCACAAAAAAAAATGCACAACAACACTGCTATTTTCTTAGAAGTTTGTGCAAATTCAGCATGTCATCTAAAACTTAGACAAATCTCTGTTAATACACAATGGAGAATATCCTGACTGGCTGCATCACAGCCTGGTATGGAAACACCAATCCCCAAGAACAGAAAAGCTTACTAAAAGTGGTGGATACAGCCCAGTCCATCACAGGAAAAGCCCTCCCCACCATTGAGCACATCTACAAGGTGTTTTGCCACAAGAAAGCAGCATCCATCATCAAGGACACCCACTATCCAGGCTCTTTTTACTATTGCCATTGGGAAGAAGGTACAGGACCCTTAGTTCCCACAGCACCAGGTTCAGGAGTACTTCAACAATCAGGCTCCTGAGCCAGGGTGGGTAATTTCATTCACCTTAACTTAGAACTGATTCCACAACCTATGAGCTCACTTTCAAAGACTCTTTTTGTATTTGTTTATTCTACTGTGGATGTTTGAAAGAAAATATATCATAAGGTAGTATATAGTGGTGTATACTGTATGTCCTTTGATAATAAATTTACTTTGAATTTTCAACTTTGGACATCAATTTATGAAAGGAAAATCATTTGACAAATTTACTGGAGTTTTTCGAGGATGCAAGTAGTAGAATGTATGAGACTAGTGGATGTAGTGTATTTGGATTTTCAAAAGGCCTTTAATAGAGTTCTGCATAAGAACTTAGTGTGCAAAATTAAGGTATATGAGACTGGGCAAAATATATTGGCATGGATTGAAATTTGGTCGAGGGACAGGAAACAGAATAGGAATAACAGGATCTTTTATAAGGTGGCAGGCCATGACTAGAGGAATGCCATAGGAATCAATGCGTGATTCCCGGTTATTCACAATGTATACCAATAATCCAGATGAAGGAAATAACAATGCAGAATACTACGGTATAATGGTTGTGAGGCGGATGCAAAGAAGGCAATCTAGATGAGTTGAGTAGGAGGGCAATCACATGGCAGACACAGTATTATTTTGATAAATGTGGTTATCTACCTTGTTATGAAAAACAGAAACCCTGGCAGTTATTTAAGTGATGAAGTGGGAGTTGTTAAGAATCTGAGTGTTCGTTAACACTAATCATTGGAAGCTAACACAAGGTGCAGGAAACAGTTATAAAGGCGAGTAGTTTGGTAGTACTGCAGTTCAAACACAATCACCTCAGATTATTGGGTGAGAACCAGTACAGGTTCAGTCTTTGGTGCTATCCATAGGTAAGTTTTAAGATGGAGGCTACTATGGGTCAAAGCAGAACAGGACAGCTATAAGAGTGACCTGAAAGCTTTAAAAAAAAAGAAGTAAAATTCTGGTATCATCTGAAGAACAACAGGGAATTTATATGAAGCCTTTAGAACCTTTGGTACACTACTCCTGGTGTGAAAAGTATCAAAAGTGTAGACATGAGAGAATCCAGGACCAAGGGCTGTAAAAGGGCAGCTGCAGCAGCTTAATGGAGGTTAGCTTGGGTGCAGGTAAGTGATTTGGTTTGTATTGTGAGTTCATGTCTTAATTCTTACGTTTACCACTTTCTAACCCACAGAGTGAAACCCCGTGATGCAGCCGTGTTAATTGAAGACACAGATGATGAAGCATACACATGAAAGTCAGCAGTGAGCGTGCACTGTCCTTCACACGTTCCAGTTCTACCGGGCACTGATCACAATCTGCCAGCACATGTGGCAACAGACTCAATTCCATTTTTCTTCCTTTGTTTTAATATATTTAAACCGACTCAAGAAGGTTGTAAAGAACAATTTTACAACAGACAGAACATATCCACATGGATCAAATCAAATGGAAAAGACTCAGAGCTGAAAAGTACCAATTTTTTTTGTTTTGTCTTGTATTATTTTCTCTCTCTCAGGCTCCATATAGCTAGGGCTGGTTTTAGCTGGGTTCTTCAAATCTTTTTAACCAGCTCATGGCCCTGGTTGCACTTGCAGGGAAAGTGCAATTAATTGTACTTCCTACGTGAAGTTATGGTGTTTAAAAAATAATTTTGATATGCATTTGTTCTGTTCCTATCAGAAATATTCATATTATTTATGAGAGAAATTTCTGCCCTGTACGTTGATGCAGAATTTAGTCTCAATGTTCGTTGAACTTTTTTTTCTGTTTTGGTCAGTGATCAGATTTCCTGTTGCAAGGAAGCAAAACATCTTTATTAAGAGCACTTCAAAGTTTTCTAGGCGGCAGATCCCACAGAGCTATCAAATGCAGAGTCCTGCATCCAACACAGATCATCAGGCTACATTCCAAATGCTGCAAGATATCCATAATAGCTGGCAAAAATAACTTTACAGATGCTACAAAATGTGCTTGCGTTATTTATAAGTCATATCTAAAGCCAGTGACAACAGGAGATTTTAAAAGAAATTATTCATTTCAGAATTTTCTATCAGTCAAGCTTACATATCCCAGAAAACAATTGCTTTAAATTTTCGTAAGTTCAGCATTAGTAATATTTCTGTTTTTACCAAAGGTTTAATATCAAGTAAATGGTTTCTCTCAGTGCATAGATGTAATCCATCATTGATAGGATTTGGATTTTTTTTTTCAATTGCTTGCGCCACTCCTGAAAGCTGCTAATAACCCAGCCTGTTGTAGCAATGGGAATGTTGACTTGCATGAGGAACATTTCCCTGGAATGGTCAGTGCTGTCTTTCATAAAGCTGTCCTTCCTCTCCAAACTACAGAAATTCACATCAAATTACTCCAGTAACATAGGCTGACGACAATGTAAGTGATTACACAGCCCCTTAAGTTGTATAGTTCAGTGGAGCCACCTTAAGATCTAGTTCAGTTGGCCAATGCTAGAGCGATTTTAATGTGGTGTATTATTTTAAAGGGATAGTTGTCCTATTTATTATCTGTGCCAAACATTGCTGTATATGTCAGGTTTAGAATTCATTAATAATGTGTGCCACAGCAAAAGTTCACCATGAAGAAGTTGTGTAGTGCTCAGTGATGCTTCATGTCATGTTCTGAATTCATTCCATCTACTTGATTTTAACAGAGGTTTCTGTTTTTAATATAGTTGATTTAGCTGAATTGGGACATTCAGAAATTACCATGTAATATTAGCTTTCTTCTGACATAGTCTTAAGTGGGCTCCATTATAACAAAGGACAAGATCCTTGGCATGCAAAGGAGATCAAGGTAAGAGTGTGCCTGATCTTGGACCTCCATCAGGTTTTGCTCTGTGTCAGAGCACTCAACATGTTTGCTGATCCTGCCTGGTTAAGGAGTGATTTACAGTATGCTGAAAATGCAAGCTGTTGTTGTGGAATGGAGGAAGCTACTAATGCAAAAGGAGCACTGGGTTTGACTCACTTGGACACAGGACTGCCTTCCAAAACAGCATAGCCTAGCACATACACTTGGAGCTAGAAGTTGAAGCATTTTATTAATGAATTATTCATAGACAGAATAATGGCAAAATAAAAGCTTTCCAAATTTCATTCTCCAGCGCATGTCACAACATTCACCCATATTTCATTTTGCAAAAGTAGCTAACTTTTGTACAGAATTTCACATTCCTGTTGCCTTCTTTTAATAAAGTGTATGGAAAATGGATGCAATTCAATTACATTTTAGCACCTACAAAGAAAAAGAGAGTAAATAGGCCCAATGTAAACCTTGAGGTTTGATGCCTCGGGAAATGAGTTTAAAGCGGTTTCACGGTACAAACATAGGCAACCTCTGCTGCTCCTTTCATGTTACTGGACCACTTCCAATGCAAGCTTTTTCTTAATGGAGTTTGTCCCCATTGTGGCTGGATCTGTTTGAAATCAGGGCAGAGTTAGGTAGTGGTCACATTAGACATGGTCCCTCATTGGCGAGCCAAGTTTTCTATCGTTCAACAACACAGGGAGTTTAGATTGGGATAGGCAATCTAAGTTTTAATTTTAAAAATGGAGAAGACAGAGATATAAAGGAGCTTTATTTTCCTGAGAAAATACACAGGGAAATGAGTTGCCCATGGTGGTGTGCTGAGTAACTGGTATTAGAACTGCATTGCACTTCCAACTTGAGTGTGAATGAAGCAAGTACCAAGAATAGGTTCAGTGTTACTATTAGCACTGAATATCCGTTATTTGATGTAATAACAGTAAATACCCAGCAGGTCAGGCAGCATCTGTGGAAAGGAAAAGAGTTAACTTTCAGGCCTTTGTCTTTCCCACTAATGCTACCTGACCTGCTGAGTGTTTCCAGCTTTTTCTATTTTCATTTCAGATTTCTAGCATCCACTATTTTATTGATATTCATCCATTATCTGTCCTTGTTTGAAAGCAACTTGGTTCAAATCATTTTCACAATCTAGTTATGAATGTCAAGTCATCCCAGAATCCCATATTTCTTTTTCTTTCATAATTCTTCTTTATCAATGTGATTTTGCTAAATATAATTGTAATGCAGAATGAATAACTGACACAAAAGTGACAAAACATTGGTTATGTTTTATTCTGAATTTGATTTTCAAATATCCATCTTCCTCCTCTTCCCACCTCTGGCTGGAAAAAAGATCAAACCTTGTGGACCAGATGAGAAGCCAAATCCTGTATATAGCATAAGTGGACCGTTATGAATCAGACACAACCTGTACTAGTATTGCACTAATGTTGATTTTTGAGTGAGCACAAACACTTATTTTGCTAATTCTTCACAGGAACGGAAAAGCTGTATGCGAAAGAGGTTTGGAGATCCAAAACCTGTTTCTGGCAATTACATAAACAGGGGGACTGCGTTTTTGGAAGTTTTCAATAAGATCCTCCTTAAAGCAAATCTCTAATTTCACTGTGGGCAAAGGCACATTTATACAGTTGCAGTAATGCTGGCAAGGGCTGATTAAATCTGAACCACTAAATCGGTTTGAACTAGGTCTGTGCCTTGTGCAGAAAAAAGCTAGGAAAGACAAGAAGTATCATTATGAATCAAAATACAGAATCAAATACAATAGCATTGATCATGTCTGTAGTTTTGGCACTGCAGATATAAGGAACTCTCTAGCCATAGACTGATCTGCTCTGAAGAGCACACTGCTTTGGGTTTTCATATTGTCTTGATGCACCAGCAATGATATGACAGTTGTGCTAAATTTCATAGATATTCAATGATTCCTTTGACTTGCAGTGTTTTTGACAGCCTGCATTTCTTTGGTTAGGGAACAGATCATTGCTCTTGAGTCCATGACTCCCAGTCATCACAGTTGATGTATTCCCAACCAGCCAGAAAAGAATAGTCTGAAAAATCTGGAAAGGGTGAGGGCAATTGGGGATAAAAGATGCCTCAGCACATTTATCTGATTTCTGGAAGGTTTAAAACACTTAAGTTATTTTTCTTGTGTTCTGTCCACAATTTCTTGGTTCTTCCTACCGTTATCACAGGCAATGCGAGAGTAACAAGATGCCTTCACTACTGGACAATGGGGCTCTTCACGTAAAAATCTAAAGTTGCCTTTAGCAAACATTATCCATGATTCCAGTGTACCTTGCTGCTCCTTAGGCATCACTGGAGCAGGGGATAACTTCCTTTCACACAGCTCTCTGCATTCTGAGCTGATTGAATCCTGTGTATGGATCTGTGAGCTCTGCCCAGGGGTCAGGATGATTGATGGGACAGACAGCTGGGTTGTTTGTGAGAGAGCTGCTTTTGTTATAGTATCTTGAAAGTCCATATGCCGCTGGTGGTGCTGTTCCCTTTTTAGGAGTCATATATGAAGGATTCCCATGAGTTAGTGATGATGTTATAAACTTTGAAAACACCCATGAAGCTTCTGCAAACCTCTTCCCACAAACAGCACCAAGCATTCTGTTTGTTTCAGCAATCTGATGTCAGGCACGTGGACAATGTAGCCCACCCATTTGAGGAGCTGATCTGAGCCTTAATGCTGATGTTGGTCCTCTCAACTGAAACATAACAAAGTGTGCAATGGATGACTGGCCTGACCTATCTCAGAGTGCAGAGCCACTTGCAACAAGGCTGTCCCAACCATCCCATTCAGGAACTCGTGATGCTTGGGAATGCAATGTGCACTTTCAAGATAGGAGTCCCAACAACAGTGGATGATTACAGAAAATGAAAAGAGTTGCAGGGGTGTATAGACAACTGAATTGTCCACAGTTGGGATAATTCAACATCCTGACAGTCCAATAGCACATCACTTTGGGAAGAGGGTCAATGTCATACATTAAATTTGATGCTATTCCATTACAGTAAGTTTAGTGAGCACTCACACTGTATTAAATTAACAAGATATTAACTTCTTCGATCACATAACCCAAAATATAACTCCACAAAATAATAATCATTTTTAGTTATTGTTTCATTTTAATAGATAATTAAATAGAAGGCAGTCATTATTAATTTGAGAAAGCAGAATAAACTGAGTTGTGGTTTCTTTGCCCCCTGTTGGAGGTTGCATTCTGCTCCCAAAGATAAGTTTTTGTTAGTATCTGGTATGACATTATGCTGTGTGTATTTTTGCACTTCAAAATGGCACTGCTGGCTCCGGCAAGAAAACATGGCATCAAACACTCAAAAATCAATGGTAGTCTCAACTCCCTGCACAGTTAGCTGGTCCTGTCACCCACACAATGATGTTTATTTGACCAATGTCTTGGGGAATAGCTATCATAGTTGTAACCAGAAGGCTTTGAATTCCGGGATCAAGCACAGATTTTTTTATTGGCTCAGTGGTCTGTTTGCTTGCAGTTAATGATAATCCATTTATTAATTCACTTGCCTGATTCTTGGCATGTACTGTTGACTCAGACTTGCTTTCAGAAGGTATGTTAAGAAGGCCCCAACAAGCAAGCACACATTCAAAGTGTTGAAACATAGGCTCTGCCCTGATCATTCACTCAGCCTATTGACCCAGCCTTTTGGAGAGAAAGCTGTGGTGGCCTTTCTCCTTGCTCCTCTGCATGGAAATTGTGCAACAATGCTCCCACTGCACACTCCTTTGCAATTCAGAGTTTAATTTCCAATCTGGCCATAATTTGTAAATTAGCAGTAGAATCAAGCCGCGGAGCTTTGGACTTTAATGTCTTGGTCTTCAGGATGCTCAGCATCAGGCAGGTGGACCAATGTCGCTGTAAGTTGCTTTCAGAGTTTTTAAGGAAATGTGTTTCTAATTAAACAATGCAATTCATCTATTAATATTCTTTCTATTTTCTTGGCACCTTAATTAATAAAGGCTTTGTAGGAAATAGTTCTTACCCAGGTCCTTGTTTATCAAGGACTCTATGAAAGCAGACTCTGGAACAGTTGTGATGCAATGGGAAAGAACATGGACTAGTGGCAAAGTTGATGAGTACACTGAGCCAAAAAGACCTCCTGTCCCTCTCATTTGATGGCAATGTGAAGCTGCAGTATTATGTGATGAAGGAAATACTTTTATATTAGAGCACATTAATATAAAAGGTGCAACAGGGAATCTCTGGTACTAACGCCTTCACCAGTCCTAGTACTCCAGCTGGGACAGTTATTAGGATACCAGAGATTCTTTTACTTTTGGTCTTTGATACTGTAGCTCTAATGCTGATGCAGTCATCCAGGGAAAAAACTGGATTTCTCACATCAGTGGGGTTTTGGGTGCAGACTTTGAATAATTTCAGATGATGGCTGTCTCTAGCACCAGGATCAGAGAGGCCAAGTTGTGCTCTAACAACAGACCAGTACAGTGTCTTTCAATAATTATATTCCTCTCTAATCTGTCTTTAACCACGCAAAAAATATTTAATTGCATCAAAACTGCATTGAGATTGGGCTGTTATGTCTTCTAACTTGATGGGGCATTTGTGCTTTATTTTACTCTGTGTCTGTGTTCTAGAGCATAGGATGAGCAGGATAATGAATTGTAGTTTTATTTGGTGTCTGAAGAACATGCAAGCTGCAAATGTACAATCATTGTATACAAAGTTGAGCACACAGAGAACTGAGGGAAGATGGTGGCAGCCGCCTTCGGTGCTGGAGTCCACCACTGTATTACCAGGAGTTCCCTGTTAGCCTGCAGGGTGGTAGGAGAGGTAGAGTGTCAGGGCTCACTTCTACTTCACCGATGAGGCTGAAATCAGTTTGAATATTTGGCATGGACCCACTTACAACCTAATAGTTAATTAAGATGGAAAGAGACCTGATTTCTACAAGAGACAAATCAACAGCCACTGACACTGTGCTGTAAAATTCCCTACACCCCTCTTTTGTTCACACATTCCCCTTTTTATAAACCAGGTGTACTTCTCAAGGATCGTTGACTTGCTGTGTGCACTGGGCACTTCCCCTCATATTCTCCTGCCATTCCCACATTGCCTGCAACACAAATAACTCTGTAGTTGTCTCAGCAAATACACTGCACCTCCTGAACTTTATTGCAGTACTCAGGTCAAAAGACAAGTGGTCTTGGAGATGGTTAAAATATATACCAGAAGACCATGACTGGGAGTTGTTCTTGTACCTATCAGCTTGCTTGTGACAAACCAGGTTCACACTTCTTGTAAGAAGATGTGTTCTCAGACTGTTATCCTTAAAATGTAACTGGCACATTCTAGGTCAAAATAGCTCCACTTTTTTGATGAATTTATTTTGAGTTATTTACTATATTTTCTATTAGTTTGCAAGATTCACAATGAGAATCACCATGGTGCTGGAGTTTAGTTCAAAGAAATATGATCCTAGAGGAAATCTGCAGACCTGGCTCATCAAATTAGAGCTTTCCATAATGCCACTCTGATAGCACATCAAAAGCCAACAAACCAAACTGTGGCACCATCTCACAGTTCATTTGTATTGCGCTGCTGGCTTTGGTCATTGCTAGGATTAGTCAGTCCTTGCACGCAATCCTAAGAATCAATAGAAATTGAACACAATTTTTTGAGCTAAGTGATAAGGCTTTGGGCTCTCATTTAAACATGTTACTTTAATATTGTTTAAATTTGATCAGATAAAGATATTAAATAATTGTGATATGTAGTCAATGTCAAAATAAAATTGCTCGAGTTAGAACAATGAATGAAAAACAAGAATGCTGGAAATACACAGCAGGTCAGGTGGGGAGAGCAAGAAACAAAGTTGTTTCAGGCCAATGACCTTTCATCAGCTATTCATCAAACTGAAACATTAAATCTCTCTCTCTCGACAAGTCCTGTCACCAACTGCAAATATACAGCATCTTCTGTTTTTATTCTGTATTTTCAGCATCTGCTGCTTTGTTTTGCTCTTAAATCATTTGGACCAGTTTCACTCAGTTGGGTTAGTTTATTTTTAAGGATCCCATTGCTTTAATAATACAAACACTAATGATCTAAGATTTTATCAATGTCCAACAGAATTAGTTCCTCTGTATTTTACAAGTGTGATGACATTCCAAAGTTACTTCATTGGATGTAAACAGTTTTAGGATATCCTGAAACTGTAAAAGATGCTCTACAAACATCTATTTGCTACCAATACTGGATTTTATACAACGCTGGAGCAGTCCTAAACCTTTTATGATACTGCTCACATGCTCATGTATCACACAGATTTCTCCCAGGGCTGATCATAGTTGGTCACTGCTGTTCCCTTTACACTTCAAATACTCAACCTGTCCTATTCATCTGTGGGCTCACAAGGTAATCCAACTGATGGTTGAATTCCTGTGCATGCTGTATCAAAGGGTATGGAGTTAAAGATGAAGAGAGTTCTCTTCAGGGCTATCTCGCGCAGGACACATTATGTAGTCACACAGGGATTTTATTGCTCCTATCTGGAGCTTCCATCTCCTAACACACTAATAATGCACAGACAATTAAATGTGATTGTACTCTGCCGAAAATCTTAACTGGAGGGAGGAAATGAGCATTAAATGATATCCTCCTCCATGTTCATGTTCATTCATTAAACCTTATTTTACTTTTGAACAAAAATCAGTAACAACATTTAATAATAATCACCCTTTAATTGTCAAGCTGAACTGTTTTCAATTTTATATTATGACAGCTAGTTGCATCTTAACCAGAGTAATAAAAACTCCAATAAAACTGAGGGAACAACTCTCAAAACTGGTACACCAGGAAGGGGATGGTGTATATTAATTCTATTAATGATTTTCTTATATCATTTCAGATCTAGATCAGTTTCCCTGAACAGACAGGTATAATATGTTCATGTTAAGGCAACATATTTAAAAAGTAGCATTGTAATTCTTACTTTTGTAGCCCTTTGCTAGGTCGCAGGGTCACCATATTCTGGAACAGCTTGGCTTCCACAGACCAAAGTTCAAAGCCCACATTATGAACAGATATGAAAACACCAACACAACAGTCCTTTATAGTGTTTTATATCTATATGTACGTATATTTGTATCCTTGGATATTTTGTCCATTTTGAAAGGACACTATTTCACGTTTGACATGTACAGTAGCTTTTACCTGCCCGCAGTACATTGGTAGTATGATGCTTTCAAGTCCTGTTAATTAAATGAAGTGAATGTGGAATGTAATTAGTCTTATGTTGGTGCCCTCTTTTCTTGTTCCTCTCACTGTTGCTGACTAGTTGCTTGCAATTCCATAATGTAATAGCAAAGCTTGCAATGCAGTCTTTGTAGTCTGTGGCGTGCCCTGTGGACAATGTACATTGTGATAATTGATGTATGTGAAAGATAGATGCTAAATAGATTTCTGTGGTTTACGTGTTGATCTTGGAGAAGGATACCTATTCTCCATCTCCCTTTAATGGAAGTGTTTGTAAAATGGTGACTGGTTTTTCTGCTCTGTATTCTGATGGTGCCTGAAGATCTCAAGTTATTTCTGTGTACGCCACAGTCTTGGCATTTAGTTTAATAAACAACTTTGTTTTTCTTTTCATGGGGAACATTTGAAATATACAACTCCATTTTCTTTTACTTTACTCCCATCTGTGTTTCTTTGTGAAAATTGTAAGTGGACATGATTTTGCTTAACACTGTATACCTCGTTTAAAAGGTATCCAACTTTAACATTGCTTTGGTACTTGCATTGCTTAGTTACTAGTTCTGAATGTACTAACACTTCTAATAAGAAGGGTGAACCACTCAACCATTTCCCATCACCACTTTTTCTGCATTGGTACCAATATCAACAGTTGCCTGAACTCCAAAAGCAAACCTATGCAAGGTTACACCTCTTATCTGCCCCAATTCCTTTTGCTCTTCCTCTATTGGGCCTTAGTGCTTCAAATTACTGTCCATGCTCACCATGAAGAATAATAAACTGTTACCCTCCAAGATCTACTAAGCAATCAAACATGGACAACCACTGATACAAATAAGTTGGTTTGACATCTGTTTTTCAACCTCCAATGTATTGAAAGGAAAATAAGAATCTTGCAGAAAGAAACACCAGATCTTGATTAAAGGAAAGCAACTCCTAAAATTCGGAATACTGATAAACAGCTTTTAGTTTGCAGCATAGGAAAGATGTTCAGCCCAACAGCTCCTTGTATCTCCTGCCCCATCTCAACATATCCTTCCACTCCTCTGCCTTAATCCTTGAATAGAATTGACGAATTGTAAATATTTAAAAGAATCATATGAGACATTGTAGCCAACACATCCTCATATTTGCATAGCCCCATCGGTAAGAGCTGGGTGCTGCTAAAATATTGGCAGGGAAGGCTGAGTTGCTGGTGTTAGGCTCAGTTATGATCCAAAGAGGGCAGACATTGCAATCGACAATAGAGGATCTGTTTCTCCTGGAAATTTTTGCGATTGCTGTCTACCCATTGACTAAGAAAAATTGATACTGCCCACCAGAAAATTCACATGGTCACAATGTAAATATGAGGGTTTCAGCATTGCTGCAATCAGTGTTTGTACAAAATATCAATAAATAAAGATCAGTATTAACTAAGACAATAGGAAAGTTGTGTCCTTAGGAAAACTCTCCTCTGAGATCAAATTGTCTCTTTCTGGCTATTATTTGATATCATAAAATGTTGCAGCTTAATGTGGCAAATATCATTGTTGGCCCATTGCCAGTGAAGTGACCAAATGGAAACCTAATATTATCAGAACATTCCCTCTCCTCTCCCATTTTCTCTGGTCTCTGTCCACCTTTTCCTCTACTTCCTCTGACTGAAAGAACAGATGCAATATTCTACTTGGTTTTTGGCCTTCTGTATCAAATACTGAGGCTGTCATTGCCACTGTTGCCTTTGTCCAGTTCACGAGCGTCCTTGTTTGTCCAAGAGCTTCTTAAGGCTGCACCACTACTGCATTTGCAGTGTGACTGCACCTCAATACAGTACCTGGGATGAATGGCAACCTTTAATCCAGATCATTCAATGGTTTATCTGCCTGACTTGGAGTTGTATACTGCATGTGTTCCCTGTTTTATAGTGCACCGTACTCTTTCAAATGCCACATTTACCCTCTCTCAATGTTCTGGTTTCATTTGATTTAAAAGACAAAGTTTTCTGGGGGTTTTTTTTGCCAAATTGATACTGCCCACCAGAAAATTCACAAGGTCATAATGTAAATGTGAGGGTTTCAGCATTGCTGCAATCAGTGTTTGTTCATACAAAGTTTGTACAATGTTTGTTTGAACAGAGATCAGTATTGACTCCAATTTACAGAGATCTATGTTAAGGCCACTTTGCTTGTGTTAGTTTGATTTTGATTATGTAGACTTTCCAAACCTTTCCCACTCAACTCTCAGAAATGATACTGTTTCTCTTTATTGGTTAACCAATATGTTCTCCTTACACAATATAAGAAGTTTGGGGTGATGTTGATTTTTATTTATAAATAATCAGAGCAGATGTAAGATGTCAGAGTGTGATATCCATTTCACTTTTGATGTCAATTACTGGAAGACTCTTTTCACCTCATCTTATTAATCAAGTTCCAGAACAGGGAGATGGCCAGTAAGGAACATCTATTTCCTCAAATTAAATGGGTTGTAAATGTTTAGCACAAGATGGAGATGATCATGATGGGTTCTATATATCACATTCTGATATTTATCTTACTGTACCCAGTGCTGCTTGTTTTAAATAAGAATTGATGTGATGTCATCTGTGTTCATTTAATTAGTTGCTGGCTGATGTTATGTTATCCTGGACTGGCCTTGTCACTGATCCCAACAATCTCCCTCCATCCCATTGGTGTGAATGTGACAATGGGAGAAGGTTTGGTTTTAGTCTTGGTGTTAAACCTTGTGAAATTTCATTTTGTACCGTCTCTGCATCTTATTCTGCTGAGCGGGATTTTTACTATTGCAAATTGTTTGCCATTAGTTCTGAAATAAAACTTTGCTCCTGCAATGGGAATTGTAATAATTGGCCTGGTCACACATGGCTTTGCCTGCTGCTGTTGCAGGAGAGTTGGGGGAGGATCAGTATTTAAAGAAACTTTTCAAGAATTGATTTTTCAGAGCCTAGAAACAGGATAAACTCCCCTACCACAACCAGTCAAACACTAACCAAATGTTATCAGACAGCCACTCTGTGGGATTCTCATTAGGCAGCAGGATGGGTGAAGCATTGTTAAAAAAAAAGGCAGTGAACAAATGTGCTTTAAAGGACTGAATGGAGAAAGGGGGAGTATCAGTTATGGTTGTTTCTATCACATCCATATGGTTTCCAATGTGCTATAAACTCAGGATGTTCTGTTACTATGAACTACAGCACCAGAAATGTTCCTTTTAGCCCTTCATCCCCATTGGAACCTGTCTCCATCTATACTAATCCCATTCGCCTTCATTAGGTCTGTATCCTACTTTGTCTATTCGTGCCTGTGTAAATTCCTCTTAAATTGTATCTAATTGCACCACCTCCTCTGACAGCCAGTTCCAGATATTAACAATACAGTGTAAAAAAAATTACCTCTGAAATCTTTAAAACTTCTCATCTTAAACGTCTTTGACATACCCACCCTGTGAAAAAGATTCTGCAGACCTTATCTCATAATTTTATTTACCTCTATCAGATCACCTCTCATCCTTTCACTCCAATGAAAACAACTTTGCCGATCCAATTTCTCTGTAACAGTTCTGAGAGAGAGATGCCTGGCTCTATGGAAGTTTGTCTAGAAAAAAGGTCATCCCAATTACCTGTTCTTTTCAGAACATAAGAAATAGGAGCAGGAGTCGGCCATCTGGCCTGTTGAACCTGCTACACCAATCAATAAGATTGTGCTGATCTGACTGAGGACTCAGCTCCACCTACCTCCTTTTTTCCATAACCCTTAATTCCCCTACTATACAAAAATCTATCTAACTGTGTCTTAGATGTATTTAATGAGGTAGCCTCTGCTGCTTTCCTGGGAAAAGCAGTTTCTTCTCATCTCTGTCTGAAATCTATTCCTCTGAATCTTGAGGCCATATCCCCTAGTTCTAATCTCACTTAAGAAAAGACTTGTTTTATATGAAAGATGTATATCAAAACATACATACAATAAAGGGCAGCACTTTGCATCAATGACCAACACAGTCTGAGGATTGTTCTGAGAGCAGCCCACAAGTGTTGCCATGCTTCTGGTGCCACCATAGTATGCCTACAACTCACTAACCCTAACCATGTATGTTTGGAATGTGGGAGGAAACTGGAGCACCCAGAGGAAGCCCACACAATCACAGGGAGAACATTCAAACTCCTTCCAGTCAGTTAAGGAAAACAAAACCCCACTGGCACTGTAAAATGATTGTGATAACCATTATGCTACCGTGCCACCCTTAATAGAGGAAACATCTTTCCTGATTATATCTTACCTATTCTTTACATAATTTCATAGATTTCTAAGATACCCTCTCATTCTGAATTCCAACAAGTATAATCCCAGTTGACTCAATCTCTCCTCATAAACTAATCCTCTCATCTCTAGGATCAACAGGGTGAACCTCCTGTGCAGCTCCTCCAGAGCCAGTATATCTCCCCTCATAGACGGAGATCAGAACTGCACGCAGTACTCCAGGTGCTGCCTCAACCTCCCTACACTTAAATTCAATCCCTCTAGCAATGAAGGCCAACATTCCATTTGTCTTGATAATCTGTTATACCTGTAAACCAACCTTTTAAAACTCATGCGCAAGCACTCCCAAATGTCTCTCCACAGTGGAATCTTTCACTAGTTAAATAATAACTTTAATTTTCTCTTTCAAAGTGGATGTTGTACTCTATCTCCCAGACCCTTGCCTGCTCAATCTATATACGGGTATATCTCTCCACATCCTCAGCATAATTTGCTTTTACACTCAATTTAGTGCCATCAGCAAACTTAAATACACTACACTTGGTCTCCTTTTAGACCAAAAGACATGGGAGCAGAATTAGGCCATTCCGCCCATCGAGTTGCTCTGCCACTGCATCATGGCTGATCCCAGATCCCACTCAACCCCATACACCATGTGTGGCATGTGGTCAAGTGGTTAAGGCGTCGGTCTAGTGATCTGAAGGTCGCTAGTTCAAGCCTCAGCTGAGGCAGCGTGCTGCGTCCTTGAGCAAGCACTTAACTACACATTGCTCTGCAATGACGCCGGTGCCAAGCTGTATGAGTTCTAGTACCCCTAATACCCTTCCCTTGGACAACGTCGGTAGCGTGGAGAGGGGAGACTTGCAGCATAGGCAACTGCTGGTCTTTTATACAACCTTGCCCAGGCCTCAGTCAACATTGAAAATTGATGGACAGCTGAAGAAGATACACCTGCCACCTCACCATATCCTTTGATGCCCTGACTGATCAGGAAACTATCAACTTCTGCCTTAAGTATACCAGTGGACTTGGCCTCCACCTTGACAGAGCATCCCACAAATTCACTACTCTCTGGCTTAAAAAATTCTTCCTTACCTCTGTTCTAAAAGGTCGCTCCTCAATTTTGTTCTAGTTCTGGATACCCCCACCAAAGGAAACATCCTCTCCACCTCCACCCTATATAGTCCTTTCAAAATTTGGTAGGTTTCAGTGTGATTCCCACCCCCACCTCACCATATTCTTCTAAATTCTAGTGAGTGCCCGCCGAAAGCTGCCAAACACTCCTCATATGTTAACCTCTTCATTCCCTGAATCATCCTCGTGAACCTCCTATGGATTCTCTCCAATAACAACACATCCTTTCTGAGATATGGGGCCCAAAACTGTTGACAATACTCCAAGTGCAGCCTGGCTAGTGTCTTGTAAAGCCTTGGCATTATCTGTTTGCTTTTATATTCTATTCCCCTTGAAATAAGTGCCAACATTGCATTTGCCTTCTTTACCACAGACTCAACCTGTAAATTAACCTTCTGGGAGTCATGCACGAGGATTCCTAAGTCCTTCTGCACCTCTGATGTTTGAACCTTCTCTCTATTTAAATAATAGTCTGCACTATTTCTTCTTTCACCAAAATGCATTATCATACATTTCCCAACACTGTATTCCATCTGCCACTTTTTTGCCCATTCTTCCAATTTGTCTAAGTCCTGTGTTACATACCCCGTGGATATCTTGTGACTGTCTTATGAGCATGATGTAATGGTCTTGCGGAGGTCACATGATGTAATTTTCCTGCCAGTGTGAGGTCACATGATGACCTGTTCTCAACAGGTATAAAGGAGACCCCTGGTGTGACACAGTTAGTTTTTCAGTTTAGTTTTGTCTTAGTTCGTCAGTTACTCCGTTATGCTGCGTATTTGTCATGATGCAGCTTCGTTTTAAAAAGGAGTTTTCCTTTCTATTTTAAGGTGGAAAGATTGGTTCTGGCAGTTTCGCCAATTGCTGCCAGGTTTGTGTGTTGCATATATAATTTTCCCTTTTCAGTAGTATTGGAGAGTGAAGACTTTATTAAAGGACGGGAACCTGAAGGATCGGAATAAAGTTGGAGTCGTTCGGCGGCTTTATAAAGGATCGACCTTATTAAGGATTCATTCATAATATAGTGACCTGTATCTGAGATAACTCCTGCAAGAGCAGGGAAGTTGTGCAGAGTTCACTCACCAGGAAAAGGTCAGTTCCTTTAAGCCGTATTATTTCCTTCGTCGTGAATCCTTTGGGGAATCAGCAGTAACGTCACGTCTTTGAAGAAATCCATTTCCAGAGAAGTCTGTCCTTATTGACTGTGTAAATCATTTGGACTTTCGAATTTACCATTTTAAGACTGGGTTTGAATTTACCACTTTAAGAACTATTTTCGCATTTACCCTTTTAAGAACTGTTCCAGAGTTGCCGAGTAGCTGTTAACTTCTGGTTATGTTAGTCGTTTGAATACTTTTCACTATTTGTTGAGCAGAGTTTAATAAATGTTTGTTTGTTTTCTATGAAACCCGACTCAATTGATAATTCATTGTTGCTGATCATGTGACACCTATTACAATCACATTGCTTCCTCAGCACTACCTACCCCTCCATTTATCTTGGTATCATCCACAAACTCTGCCACAAAGCCATCAATTCCATTATCCAAATCATTGACAAACAATGTGAAAAATAGCAATTCCAATATTGACACCTGAGGAACACCACTAGTCACTGGATGTCAACCAGAAAAGGCCCCCTTAATTCCCATTCACTGCTTCCTGCCTGTCAACAATTCCATTATCCATGCCAGTATCTTTCCTGTAATGCTATAGGATTTTATCTTGTTAAGCAGCCTCATGTGTGGCACCTTATCAAATGCCTTCTGAAAATCCAAGTAAATAACATCCACAACCTCTCCTTTGTCCACCCTGTTTGTTACTTCCTCAAAGAACTCTAACAGATTTGTCAGGCAAGATTTCCCCTCACAGAAACCATGCTGACTTTGACTTATTTTACCATCAGTCTCCAAGTACCTCAAACCTCATCTTTCATAATTGACTTCAACACTAACATCTCTCTTTGCCACGTTACATGTCCTCCACCATGAAGACTGACACAACTATTGTTCAAGGCCTCAGTCATTTCCACATTCCCAATATTAGTTTCCTTTCTCATCTTCCAAAAGTCCTATGTTCACTCCAGCCACCCTTACCTGACTTATATAATTAAAAATTGTTTCTATAATTGGTACCAATTTATATTCACAATCCATCTTCCCATTCCTTGTAACTTGCTTGGTGGTTCATTGTTTTTTTAAAGTCCTTGCTGTCTTGAGGAAAACTAAAGTGGATAAATCCCCGGGACCTGACAGGGTGTTCCCTTGGACCTTGAAGGAGACTAGTGTTGAAATTGCAGGGGCCCTGGCTGAAATATTTAAAATGTCGCTGTCTACAGGTGCGGTGCCGGAGGATTGGAGAGTGGCTCATGTTGTTCTGTTGTTTAAAAAAAGATCGAAAAGTAACCCGGGAAATTATAGGCCAGTAAGTTTAACGTCGGTAGTAGGTAAGTTATTGGAGGGAGTACTAAGAGAGAGAACCTACAAGCATTTGGATAGACTGGGACTTACTAGGGAGAGTCAATATGGCTTTGTGCGTGGTTGGTCATGTTTGACCAATCTATTGGAGTTTTTCGAGGAGGTTACCAGGAAAGTGGATGAAGGGAAGGCAGTGGATATTGTCTACATGGACTTCAGTAAGGCCTTTGACAAGGTCCCGCATGGGAGGTTAGTTAGGAAAATTCAGTCACTAGGTATACATGGAGAGGTGGTAAATTGGATTAGACATTGGCTCGATGAAAGAAGCCAGAGAGTGGTGGTAGAGAATTGCTTCTCAGAGTGGAGGCCTGTGACTAGTGGTGTGCCACAGGGATCAGTGCTGGGTCCATTGTTATTTGTCATCTATATCAATGATCTGGATGATAATGTGGTAAATTGGATCAGCAAGTTTGCTGATGATACAAAGATTAGAGGTGTAGTAGACAGTGAGGAAGGTTTTCAGAGCCTGCAGAGGGACTTGGACCAGCTGGAAAAATGGGCTAAAAAATGGCAAATGGAGTTTAATACTGACAAGTGTGAGGCATTGCACGTTGGAAGGACAAACCAATGTAGAACATACAGGGTTAATGGTAAGGCACTGAGGAGTGCAGTGGAACAGAGGGATCTAGGAATACAGATACAAAATTCCCTAAAAGTGGTGTCACAGGTAGATAGGGTCGTAAAGAGAGCTTTCGGTACATTGGCCTTTATTAATCAAAGTATTGAGTATAAGAGCTGGAATGTTATGATGAGGTTGTATAAGGCATTGGTGAGGCCGAATCTGGAGTATTGTGTTCAGTTTTGGTCACCAAATTACAGGAAGGATATAAGTAAGGTTGAAAGAGTGCAGAGAAGGTTTACAAGGATGTTGCCGGGACTTGAGAAACTCAGTTACAGAGAAAGGTTGAATAGGTTAGGACTTTATTCCCTGGAGTGTAGAAGAATGAGGGGAGATTTGATAGAGGTATATAAAATTATGATGGGTATAGATAGAGTGAATGCAAGCAGGCTTTTTCTACTGAGGCAAGGGGAGAAAAAAACCAGAGGACATGGGTTTAGGGTGAGGGGGGATAAGTTTAAAGGGAACATTAGGGGGGGCTTCTTCACACAGAGAGTGGTGGGAGTGTGGAATGAGCTGCCAGACGAGGTGGTAAATGCGGGTTCTTTTTTAACATTTAAGAATAAATTGGACAGATACATGGATGGGAGGTGTATGGAGGGATATGGTCCGTGTGCAGGTTAGTGGGACTAGGCAGAAAATGGTTCAGCACAGCCAAGAAGGGCCAAAAGGCCTGTTTCTGTGCTGTAGTTTCTATGGTTTCTATGATTTTGCCAATCCTCCAGTTTCTCATTGGTCCAGAGATTCTCCAGTCCAGGCAGTATCCTGGTGAATGTCCTCTACACTGAATCCAGTGCGATCACATCCTTCCAATAATGGCTCCACCTTAGTGCAAGAGGTCTAGATGGGGCAGAATTTGTTAGGTGTGGCCAGACCAACTAGAGGCCATACTGGAGCTAGTACCAGACAATGAATCTGGTGAGGTGTTAGATCTCTGATTGGGTGGTTGAGCAATTTGGAGATAGTGACCATAATTCCCTGACCATTAGCATAGCTTTGGGAAAAGACGGGAGCAGATGATACATAACTGGGGAGGGTGAACTATGATGCTATTAGGCAGAAATTTGGGAGCATACATTGGGAACAGATGTACTCAGGGAAATGTACAATGGAAATGTGGTTGTCTAGGGAGCAGTTGCATGGTGTTCTGGATCAGTTCATCCCTCTGGCTATTCATCCCATAGGATGATGATGGTTCCTTTCAGTCAGTTAGTGGGGTTTGATATGTGTGTCCTGGGGATCCTTGACACGCACTGCTTGCCACATACTTGGCAGATGAGACCTGAAGGGGCAGCAGGGGTAGAAGCTCTGTTGTCGCACTTCCTGTGCCTTTCCTCTGTTGCCTCGTTGATCTTGTTCTCAGCTGCATCCACACCTTTTCTGATGGCGTCCCTCCACTATGAGCCATCTTGAGCCAGATCCTCCCATGTTGATGGGGCAGTGTCAGCTTTCTTGAGGCTCCTGTGCAGAACATCCTTGTACCGTAGTCGCCGGCCTCCTCGTTTTCAGGTACCACTGGACAGTTGGCCGTAAAACATGTCCTTGGGCAGTCTTCCGTCAGGCATTCTGACAACATGTCCTGCCCGGCGCAGTTAGGTTGATATCACCAAGGTTGAAACTGCTGGCATTCCGGCTCAAGAGAGGACCTTGGTATTGGAGAACTTATCTCGCCAGGTGATCTTCATCAGAGAATGTAGATGACACTGCTGCAGTTGGTCAAGCTAGTGTAAGTGTCTCTCAAGTGGGTATCATGTCTCACATCTGTATAACAAGGTTGATATGACAACGGCCCTGTATACCTTGCACTTGGTGGCCAACCTGATGTTCTGTGATCAAACTCGATCTTTCAGCAGACCAAGGGCAAAGCAGGCTTTTCTGGTTCTTGACTCAATCTCTACATCCAGAGAAGCTGAGAATGTTATTATGCTGCACAGGTAGCAAAACTTGTTGACAGCATTGAGACGAGTGTCATCAATGAGGACAGTTGGTTCTTTGTAGCTTGAGCCAGGAGCTGGTTGGTACAAAACTTCCGTCTTTTTCAGGCTGATTGTCAGTCCAAAGCTTTCGGCTGCACTGGAAAGTGACTGGTGATCTCCTGTAAGTCTTCAAGAGAGTGGGCAACCAGTGCACAATCATCAACAAACTGTAGCTCATGCACCACAATGTCCCTGACTTTAGTTTTTGCTCTCAGTCTTGCGAGGTTGAGAGCCCGCCATCAGCCTTCATTTGTAGGAAGACCCCTAACTTCAGGTCTGATGTGGCATCCTAAAGAGCAGAGTAGGAGCCAGAACACAACCCCGTTTTACGCTGTTGCTGATGGAAAATGGATCTGGCAACTCACCGCACATGTTGATGCGGCCTTCCATGCCTTCATGGAACTGACGGATGATGTTGCTTAGGCGTGGGGGGCAGCCGAATTTTGGTAAGAGCTTCCACAGGCCATCTCTACCAACAGTGTCAAACTCTTTGGTCAGATCAACAAATGTGACACAGAGACTTCTCTGCTGCTCAACACATTCCTCTTGGAGCTGCCTCAGTGAAAAGATCATGTCCACTGTACTACAGCCTGTTCGAAAACCACATTGGCTTTCTGGAAGGATGTTGCCACTGATGTTGGACACCAAGTGTCTAAGGATGATCTTCGCGAGACATTTTCCCGCAAATGACAGAAGAGGGATGCCACGGTAATTGTTGCAGAGTCTCTTGCCTCCCTTGTTCTTGTAGATGGTCACAATTGATGCATCTTTGAAGTCTTGTGGTAGTTCTGCAGGTCCCCACAACTTTGTGAACAGCTGGTGCAGGCATGATGTCAGTGTGTGACCACCATACTGGTAGGTCTCGGCTGCGATAGTGTCAGGCCCTGGTGTTTTATTGGGTTTTAGCATTTGATGGCTTTGATGACCTCATGAAGAGTAGGGGGAGCATCTAGCTCAAACAGTATGGGTCGAGGGTGTACTCTGCCCAGTGCTTCTTCGTTAATGGTTCCTGGGCTGTTCAGCAGCTCATGGAAGTGTTCTTGCCATCTTTTCATGTGCTCTGACTTCTCAGTGAAGATGGATGTACTGTCCTTGCTCAGGAGTTGTGAGGTGCTTTGTTTTGATGGACCATACACAACCTTGATTGCTTCATAGAAAGCTTCTTGAGTCATTACAGTTGTAACTCCTTGGCCTTGTTCGCCCACCACTGGTCTTTCATAGCTCAGGGAACATAAAAACTGACTGTAAAAGCTTTTATAGATATGTGAAAAGAAAAAGATTGGTTAAGACAAATGTAGGTCTCTTACAGACAAAAACAGGGGAATTGATTATGGGGAGCAAGGACATGGCAGACCAATTGAATAACTACTTTAGTTCTGTCTTCACTAAGGAGGACATAAATAATCTTCTGGAAATAGTAGGGGACAGAGGGTCTAGTGAGATGGAGGAATTGAGGGAAATACATGTTAGTAGGGAAGTGGTGTTAGGTAAATTGAAGGGATTAAAGGCAGATAAATCTCCAGGGCCAGATGGTCTGCATCCCAGAGTGCTTAAGGAAGTAGCCCAAGAAATAGTGGATGCATTAGTGATAATTTTTCAAAACTCTTTAGATTCTGGATTAGTTCCTGAGGATTGGAGGGTGGCCAATGTAACCCCGCTTTTTAAAAAAAGGAGGGAGAGAGAAACTGAGGAATTATAGACTGGTAAGCCTGACATCGGTGGTGGGGAAAATGCTAGAGTCAGTTATCAAAGATGTGATAACAGCACATTTGGAAAGCGGTGAAATCATTGGACAAAGTCAGCATGCATTTGTGAAAGGAAAATCATGTCTGATGAACCTCACAGAATTTTTTGAGGATGTAACTATTAGAGTGGATAGGGGAGAACCAGTGGATGTGGTATATTTGGATTTTCAAAAGGCTTTTGACAAGGTCCCACGCAGGAAATTAGTGTGCAAACTTAAAGCACACGGTATTGGGGGTATGGTATTGATGTGGATAGAGAATTGGTTGACAGACAGGAAGCAAAGAGTGGGAATAAACGGGACCTTTTCAGAATGGCAGGCAGTGACTAGTGGGGTACCGCAAGGCTCAGTGCTGGGACCCCAGTTGTTTACAATATATATTAATGACTTAGACGAGGGAATTAAATGCAGCATCTCCAAGTTTGCAGATGACACGAAGCTGGGCAGCAGTGTTAGCTGTGAGGAGGATGCTAAGAGGATGCAGGGTGACTTGGATAGGTTAGGTGAGTGGGCAAATTCATGGCAGATGCAATTTAATGTGGATAAATGTGAGGTTATTCACTTTGGTGGCAAGAACAGGAAAACAGATTATTATCTGAATCGTGGCTGATTAGGAAAAGGGGAGGTGCAACGAGACCTGGGTATCATCGTACACCAGTCATTGAAAGTGGGCATGCAGGTACGCAGGCAGTGAAAAAGGCGAATGGTATGCTGGCATTCATTGCAAGAGGATTCGAGTACAGGAGCAGGGAGGTACTACTGCAGTTGTACAAGGCCTTGGTAAGACCACACCTGGAGTATTGTGTGCAGTTTTGGTCCCTTAATCTGAGGAAAGACATTCTTGCCATAGAGGGAGTACAAATAAGGTTCACCGGATTGATTCCTGGAATGGCAGGACTTTTATATAATGAAAGACTGGATCGACTAGGCTTATACTCTCTGGAATTTAGAAGATTGAGGGGGTATCTTATTGAAACATATAAAATTCTAAAGGGATTGGACAGGCTAGATGCAGGAAGATTGTTCCCAATGTTGGGGAAGTCCAGAACGAGGGGTCACAGTTTGAGGATAAAGGGGAAGCCTTTTAGGACCGAGATGAGGAAAAACTTCTTCACACAGAGAGTGGTGAATCTGTTGAATTCTCTGCCACAGGAAACAGTTGAGGCCAGTTCACTGGCTGTATTTAAGAGGGAGTTAGATATGGCCCTTGTGGCTAAAGGGATCAGGGGGTATGGAAAGAAGGCAGATACAGGGTTCTGAGTTGGATGATCAGCCATGATCGTACTGAATGGTGGTGCAGGCTCGAAGGGCCGAATAGCCTACTCCTGCACCTATTTTCTATGTTTCTGGGCATTAGCACACTTGCGATGTTTCAATTTAGTGGTGTTCAGCTTTTTTGGTGGTTTGGCAGCATTCAGTCTGCGTGGAGGTTTGATCAATAGACATAGATCCGACCACACCATTTGATGATCAGTTGAGCACTCAGCTCCACGCTTAACTCTGGTGATACAAACGTCAGAGATGTCTCGTCAGTTCATCCCATTGAGGCAGGGAAAGGATAGTAGGGTGAAGGAACCATGGCTGACAAGCGAAGTGGACATCTAGTCAGAGGAAGAAGGAAGCATGATTTAAGTTTTAGGAAACAGAACACATACAAGACTCTAGGGAGTCACAAGACAGCCAGGAAGGAGTTCTACAAGCGACTTGGGAGAGTTAGAAAGGGCCATGAGAAGGCCTTGACAAGTTGGATTAAGGAAAACCTCAAAGTGCACATAATAAACAGGAGAATGACTAGAGTAAGGGCTGGATTGATCAAGCTTAAAAGAGAAAACATACCTGGAGTTGGAGGATCAGCATCCATCAGTAATTCTCGATCAATCTCTGACACCTCTCTTTCTAGATCTCTCCATCTCCACCTCCAGAGACAGGCTGTCAACAAACATTTTTTATAAACCTACTGATTCTGACTGTTACCTTGACTGCAACTCTTCTCACCCTATCTCCTGTAAAAATGTTTTTCCCTTTTCTCAGTTCCTTTGTCTCCACCGTATCTGTTCTAATGACGCAGTTTTCCATTCCAGGACATCAGAGATGTCCTCCTACTTCAAAGAACAGGGGTTCCCTCCCTCCACCATTAAGACCATAAGATAAAGGAGCAGAAGTAGGCCATTCAGCCCATCGAGTCTGCTCTGCCATTCAATTGTGGCTGATCCAGTTCTCTAGTCATCCCAACTCCCCTGCCTTCTTCCCATACCCTTCGATGCCCTGGCTAATCGAGAACCTATCTATCTCTGCCTTAAATGCACCCTTTGACTTGGCCTCCAAAGCCCCTCATGGCAACAAATTCCACTGATTTACCACCCTCTGACTAAAATAATTTCTCCGCATCTCTGTTCTAAATGGATGTCCTTCAATCCTGAAGTCATGCCCTTTTGTTCTAGACCCCATGGTAAATCTGTTCAGGCCTTTTAACATTCAGAATCTTTCTATGAGAGCACCTCATTCTCCTGAATTCGAGGGAATACAGCCCAAGAGCTGCCAGGCATTCCTCATATGGTAACCCTTTCATTCCTAGAATCATTTTCGTGAATCTTCTCTGAAACCTCTCCAATGTCAATATATCCTTTCTAAAATAAGGATCCCAAAACTTCACACAATACTCCAACTGTGGTCTCATGAGTCCCTCATAGAGTCTCAACATCACATTGCATTTCTTATGTTCTATACCTCCAGAAATGAATGCCAACATTCCATTCACCTTCTTTACCACCAACTCAACCTGGAGGTTAACCTTTAGGGTATTCTGCACAAGGACTCCCAAGTCCCCTTGCATCTGTGTGTTTTGAATACTCTCTCCATCTAAATAATAGTCTGCCCCTTTATTTCTTCCACCAAAGTGCACAACCATACACATAGAAAACCTCTGTTGTGTTGTGCCGAACATGTCCCTATCTTAGAAATTACTAGGCTTACCTATAGCCCTCTATTTTTCTAAGCTCCACATACCTATCCAAAAGTCTCTTAAAAGACCCTATCGTACCCCCCTTCCACCACTGTTGCCGGCAGCCCATTCCACACACTCACCACTCACTAAGTAAAAAACTTACCCCTGACATCTCCTCTGTACCTACTCCCCAGCACCTTAAACCTGTGTCCTCTTGTGGTAACCATTTCAGCCCTGGGAAAAAGCCTCTGACTATTCACATGATCAATGCCTCTCACCATCTTATACAACTCAATCAGGTCATCTCTCATCCTCCATCACTCCAAGAAGGTCACTCAACCTATTCTCATAAGGCATGCTCCCCAATCCAGGCAACATCCTTGTAAATCTCTTCTGCACCCTTTCAATGGCTTCCACATCCCTCCTGTAGTGAGGCGACCAGAACTGAGCACAGTACTCCAAGTGTGGTCTGACCAGGGTCCTTTTTAGCTGCAACATTAACACTCGGCTCCTAAATTCAATTCCACGATTGATGAAGGCCAATACACCGTATGCCTTCTTAACCACAGAGTCAACCTGCGCAGCTGCTTTGAGCATCTTATGGACTCGGACCCGAAGATCCCTCTGATCCTCCACACTGCCAAGGGTCTTACCATTAATACTATATTCTGCCATCATATTTGACCTACCAAAATGAACCACTTCACACTTATCTGGGTTGAACTCCATCTGCCACTTCTCAGCCCAGTTTTGCATCCTATCAATGTCCCGCTGTAACCTCTGAAAGCCCTCCACACTATCCACAACACCCCCAACATTTGTGTCATCAGCAAATTTACTAACCAATCCCTCCACTTCCTCATCCAGGTCATTTATAAACATCACAAAGAGTAAGGGTCCCAGAAAAGATCCCTGAGGCACTCCACTGGTGACAAACCTCCATGATCCGTCTACAACCACTCTTTGCCTTCTGTGGCCAAGCCAGTTCTGGATCCACAAAGCAATATCCCCTTGGATCCCATGCCTCTTTACTTTCTCAATAAGCCTTGCATGGGGTACCTTGCATGGAATCCCATGCCTCCTTACTTTCTCAATAAGCCTTACATGGGGTACCTTGCTGAAATCCACATACACTACATCTACTGCTCTCCCTTCATCAATGTGTTTAGTCACATCCTTAAAAAATTCAATCAGACTCATAAGGCATGACCTGCCTTTGACAAAGCCATGTTGACTCTTCCTAATCATATTATGACTCTCCAAATGTTCATAAATCCTGCCTCTCAGGATCTTCTCCATCTACTTACCAACCACTGAAGTAAGACTCACTGGTCTATAATTTCCTGGGCTATCCCTACTCCCTTTCTTGAATAAGGGAACAACATCCACCACCCTCCAATCCGCCGGAATCTCTCCCGTCCTCATTGATGATGCAAGCATCATCCCCAGAGGCTCAGCAATCTCCTCCCTCACTTCCCACATTAGCCTGGGGTGCAGCCAATCCCGTCCCAGTAACTTATCCAACTTGACGCTTTCCAAAAGCTCCAGCACATCCTCTTCCTTAATATCGACATGCTCAAGCTTTTCAGTCTGCTGCAAGTCATCCCTACAATCGCCATGATCCTTTTCTGTAGCAAATGTAATGTTAACATTCACTTTGAAAGGTCTAGAATATAAAAGGAAGGATGTAATATTGTGGCTTTATAAAGTACTGATAAGCCCTCATTTGGAATATTGTGAGCAGTTTTGGGCCCTTGTGTAAGAAAGGATATGCTGGCATGGACAGGGTTCAAAGGAGGTTCACGAAAACGATACTAGGATTAAAAGGCTTGTCATATGAGTAGCCTCTACTCACTAGAACTCAGAAGAATGAGGGATGACCTTATTGAAACCTATCAAATGTTGAAAGGCCTCTATAGAGTGGATGTGGAGAGAATGTTTCCTATGGTAGGTGGGGGGTCTAAGACCAGAGGGCACAGCCTCAGAATTGAGGAGTGTCCTTCCTTTCAGAATAGAAATAATGAGGAATTTCTTTTGCCAGAGAGCAGCGAATCTGTTGAATTTGTTGCCACAGGCAGCTGTGGAAGCCAAGTCATTAAGTATATTTAAGGCAAAGGTTGATAGATTCTTGATTAGTCAGGGCATGAAACAATATGGGGAGAAGGTAGGAGATTGGGGGTGAGAAAGAAAATGGATCAGCCATGATGAAATGGTGGAGCAGACTCAATGGGCCAAATGGCCTCATTCTGTTCCTATATCTTATGACTTTATGCTTTAAGTTCATCACCCTCTCCTTCCTTACTGTACTGCTGTTCACAATATCTAACTTAGCTTCAATCCCTCTTGGTGCCATGCCTGCAGAGTCGCAGCTGTGAACATTTCTGCCAGGATATGGTTTCCCCTCAAGTGAAGGTGCAACCCATGCTTTTTGTACAGTTTACCATTGATCCAGACACCTGAATCCCTGTCTCCTGCAACAGCTCCTCAGCCACACTTTCATCTGCTCTTTCTGTTCCTACTCAGACTAGCACATGGCACTGGCAGTAATCCAGATTAATAACCTGGGAAGTCCTGCTCCTTAATTTTTTTTCTAACTCTCCAAATTCACTGCGCAGGACTGTAACCCTCTTCCTACCTATGTCATTGCTACCAATATGCACCACAAACACTGGCTGCACTCCTTCCTCCTTGAATATGTTTTGCAGCCACAAAATCTACTCTCTGCTACCCCCCCCCCACTTCCCCAACAATCACATCACCTACCACTATCACCCTGCCTGTCTTCTCCCTTACACACTGAGTGTCAGAAGCAGCCTCAGTGCCACTGAATTGATTGCTGCTGTTTTACCCAGAAAAGTCATTCACCAGCAGCATACAAAAGGGCATACTTGCTGCTGAGAGAATAGCTACGGGAAAACACTGTCCCCTTGCCTCTTCTGGCAGTCACTCAACTACCCACAACCTGCAGTTCAGCAGTGACCACCTGACTGAAACTGATCTATACTCTCAGCATCCTGTATGGTTTTCATCATCCACCTCATTGAAACTCTGATCTATGATACTCTCAGCATGTCATATGGTCCTCAATGTATCCACCTCCAACTCCAGGTTCTTAACACGATCAGTGAGGGGTTAGAACTGGGCGCATCTCCCACAGGTGTAGTCTTCATAGACAATGATCTCCCACATCTTACGGGAATATCATTCCACTGCTTTAACTGACTTCCCCAATGGCATCATTCTAAGAGCAAAGTTGAAAATCAAAATTTAGCACATTTCACCAGTCTCTCCTTAGCCTCCTCTCAAGCCAAAGCCTCAACTCCCCACTCCTACACAGATCTACTCTCACAATAGCCTTGCCTTCCTTTTGTTGCTTAAAGTGCCTTTCAAATAACCAGTCAATGAAATTTACCTTTGAAAAGGTTTCTGCTCCCACTCTCATTCTCAAAGCCTGTTAAAATGAAACTAAATTGCAGTGAGACTTGTTTTATCTGCACAATTTTTAATCAACAATATTTATTCACCTAAATATCTGCACCATCACACGTTTTGTTCTTTCGACCACATTTGAACAACATCTGCTGTCACAGATTTATGGTGAGATTCCCCCTCTCCATGATACTTTTCCCTCATTCCTACAGGCACCTGTCAGACAAAATCATGAGTTGCAGATCTTCTATTACTGATCCAGATACATCCTTGGCCCTGACTGAACTAGACTAACCAGTACCTAACTCATAGATCAATCCATCTATGTAACTCTCCTCTTCCACAATTTCTGCAGCTCAACAACAACTTGGAAAGTTGAATTAAAATGAGATCTAGACACTTTAGTTGCTTGGATACCACACATTCTGATCACTGCAGTTATGGTACATCACTTGCGGTTTCACCCTCTCAAATTTGTATTTTCAATTAATTAAGATTTGTGTCCATGATATATATTTAGTTCATAAAATGCATAATAATAAAGGATTAAATTATGATGTGGTAGTTAAGAAGCCATGAGGAATAGTGATTATATGATAGAAATTTAGATTTAAAAAATGAATAATTTAGTTCAGTCTGGAACCAGGGTCTTGCACCCGAATAAAAGCAACTTACAAAGGCAAGAGGTGCAAGTTGGCTCTGTGATAAACACAAGGTTCTGCAGATCCTGGAAATCCAGAGTAACACATACAAAATGCTGAAGGAACTCAGCAGCTTTGGCAGCATCTATGGAAAGGAATAAACAGTTGGACATTTCATGCCGAGACCCTTCATCAGGCCTAGTAAGGAAGGGAGAAGCTAGAATAAGTGGGGAGAGGGGAAAGAGTACAAGCTAGAAGATGATGATAGGGTAAGCCAGGTGAGGGGGAAGGAAGGTGGGTAGCGGAGGGGTTTGAAATGAGAATCTAGGATGTGATAGATGGAAAATGTAAAGAGTTGAAGAAGGAATCTGATAGGAGAGTGAACCATGGGAGAAAGGGAAGAAGGGGCACTAGAGGGAGCTAATAGGCAGATAAAGAAAAGAGAAAATGTAAGAGGGAGCCAAAGTGGGGAATGGAAGAAGAGGCAAGGAAGGAGGATGTGAAGAACTTGCAGGTGTGAGTTGGGATGATGCAAGGAAATGTACTATGGACATGTGGTCGATGTTTAGAGATCTCTTGCAGGATGTTAGGGATAAATTTGTCCTGGTGAGGAAGATAAAGAACGGTAGGGTGAAGGAACCATGGGTGACAAATGAGGTGGAAAATCTAGTCAGGTGAAAGAAGGCAGCATACATGAGGTTTAGAAGCACGGATCAGATGGGTCTATTGAGGAATATAGGGAAGCAAGAAAGGAGCTTAAGAAGGGGCTGAAAAGAGCAAGAAGGGGGCATGAGAAGGCCTTGGTGAGTAGGGTAAAGGAAAACCCCAAGGCATTCTTCAATTATGTGAAGAAGAAAAGGATGACAGGAGTGAGGGTAGGACTGATGAGAAATAAAGGTGGGAAGATGTGCCTGGAGGCTGTGGAAGTGAGCGAGGTCCTCAAAGAATACTTCTCTTCGGTATTCACCAATGTGAGGGAACTTGATGGTGAGGACAATATGAGTGAGGTTGATGTTCTGGAGCAGGTTGATATTAAGGGAGAGGAGGTGTTGGAGGTGTTGTTAAAATACATTAGGACGAATAAGTCCCCGGGGCCTGACAGAATAATCCCCAGGCTGCTCCACAAGGTGAGGGAAGAGATTGCTGAGCCTCTGGCTAGGATCTTTATGTCCTCGTTGTCCACGGGAATGGTACCGGAGGATTGGAGAGAGGCGAATGTTGTCCCCTTGTTCAAAAAAGGTAGTAAGGATAGTCTGGGTAATTATAGACCAGTGAGCTTTACGTCTGTGGTGGGAAAGCTGTTGGAAAAGATTCTTAGAAATAGGATCTCTGGGCATTTAGAGAATCATGGTCTGATCAGGGACAGTCAGCATGGCTTTATGAAGGGCAGATCGTGTCTAACAAGCCTGATAGAGTTCTTTGAGGAGGTGACCAGGCATATAGGTGAGGATAGTGCAGTGGATGTGATCTATATGGATTTTAGTAAGGCATATGACAAGGTAGGCTTATTCAGAAAGTCAGAAGGCATGGGATCCAGGGAAATTTGGCCAGGTGGATTCAGAATTGGCTTGCCTGCAGAAGGCAGAGGGTCGTGGTGGAGGGAGTACATTCAGATTGGAGGATTGTGACTAGTGGTGTCCCACAAGGATCTGTTCTGGGACCTCTACTTTTCGTGATTTTTATTAACGACCCAGATGTGGGGGTAGAAGGGTGGGTTGGCAAGTTTGTTGTAGATAGTGTAGAGGATTGTCAAAGATTGCAGAGAGACATTGATAGGATGCAGAAGTGGGCTGAGAAGTGGCAGATGGAGTTCAACCCAGAGAAGTGTGAGGTGGTACACTTTGTAAGGACAAACTTCAAGGCAGAGTACAAAGTAAATGGCAGGATACTTGGTAGTGTGGAGGAGCAAAGGGATCTGGGGGTACATGTCCACAGATCTCTGAAAGTTGCCTCACAGGTGGATAGGACAGTTAAGAAAGCTTATGGGGTGTTAGCTTTCAAAAGTCGAGGGATAGAGTTTAAGAGTCGCGATGTAATGATGCAGCTCTATAAAACTCTGGTTAGGCCACACTTGGAGTACTGTGTCCAGTTCTGGTCGCCTCACTATAGGAAAGATGTGGAAGCATTGGAAAGGGTACAGAGGAGATTTACCAGGATGCTGCCTGGTTTAGAGAGTATGCATTATGATCAGAGATTAAGGAAGCTAGGGCTTTACTCTTTGGAGAGAAGGAGGATGAGAGGAGACATGATAGGGGTGTACAAGATAATAAGAGGAATAGATAGAGTGGATGGTCAGCACCTCTTTCCCAGGGCACCACTGCTCAATACAAGAGGACATGGCTTTAAGGTAAGGGGTGGGAAGTTCAGGGGGGATATTAGAGGAAGGTTTTTTACTCAGAGAGTGGTTGGTGTGTGGAATGCACTGCCTGAGTCAGTGGTGGAGGCAGATACACTAGTGAAGTTTAAGGGACAACTAGACAGGTATATGGAGGAATTTAAGGTGGGGGTTTATATGGGAGGCAGGGCTTGAGGGTCGGCACAACATTGTGGGCTGAAGGGCCTGTACTGTGCTGTACTATTCTATGTTCTATGTAAGAAAAAAACAAGCACAACAACAAAAGTTAGAGAAATTGTTATTCATACCATCAGGTTAAAAGCTACCCAGACAGTATATAAGGTGTTGATCCTCAAACCTGAGAGTGGCTTCTTTGTGGCAGCAGAGGAGGCCATGGACCAAAATGTCAGGATGGGAAAGAGGATTGGTATTAAAATGGTTGGCCACTGGGAAATCCTGGTTGTTATGGATTGAGCGAAAGTGTCCCCCTGTCTATGCTGGGTCTCATCATTGTAAAAGAGACAGTAACAAGAGCACCAGACACTGTAGATGACCCTGAGAGACTCACAGGTGAATTGCTACCTCACTGGACAAACTGTTTTCAGACCCCTGAATCAAGGTGAGGGAGGAGGTGAAAGGGTAGGTGTATCACTTCTTCCACTTGCAGAGGTAAGGGCCAGGAGGGAGACTGGCACTGGAACATCAGAAATTTTTTGACAAGGACAGGCTATTCAGCCCAACAATGCTTGCCAAGTTTCTATTCACATAGTGTATTGAAATAACTAACGAGTTTAGATTTGAAAGTCTCTAAGGTACGACTCTCAACTACACAACTAGGTAGTTTGTTACATGTGTCCACAAATCACTGTGTAAAGAAATGCTTTCTGACGTTAGTGTGAAATCTCCCTTTAGCCAATCTCTACCTATAGCCCCATGTCCTCATTGATGGATTAATTTTGAAGTAGCTGCTGATATCCACCTTACTTATATCCTTAATGATTTTGAACACTTCTATCATGTCTCCTCTCATTCTATGTCTACTTAGGCTAAAGAGCTTAAATACTTTCTTTCAATCTTTCTTCATAGCTCATACCCTGCAGACCTGGAATGGCTTTCGTCACCCTTCTCTGGGCTCTCTCCAGTGCCTTCACAAAATATGGAGACCTAAATTGTGCACAGTACCCAAGGTATGGCCTCACAAGTGCATTATACAGCTTAAGGAGAATGTCTCTAGACTTGAACTTCACTGAGCACATTATATAGACCAACATTCTAATCACCTTTCTAATCGCTTCTGTGAATTGATAGTGATGAGTCTTCCAGGATAGAAAACATAGATACATAGAAAACCTACAGCACAATACAGGCCCTTCGGACAACAAAGCTGTGCCGAATATGTCCTTACCTTAGAACTACCTAGGCTTACCCACAGCCCTCTATTTTTCTAAGCTCCATGTACCTATCCAGGAGTCTCTTAAAAGACCTTATCGTTTCCACCTCCACAGCTCATTTCATGCACTCACCACTCTCTGCGTAAAAAAAAAACTTAACCCTGACATCTCCTCTGTACCTAACTCCAAGCACCTTAAAGCTATGCCCTCTCATGCTAGCCATTTCAGCCCTGGGAAAAAACCTCTGATTAGCCACACGATCAATGCCGCTCATTATCTTGTACATCTCTATCAGGTCACCCCTCATCCTCCGTTGCTCCAAGGAGAAAAGGCCAAGTTCACTCAACCTATTCTCATAAGGCATGCTCCCCAATCCTTGTAAATCTACCCAAATCCTCCTCATACAGTGCACTTTCTAACTCAAGAACCCCCTATTATATATTTATATCTAATATTTCTACTTCTTATATGTAATATTTTACATTTACTTAAGTTAAATTTCATCTGCCATTTATTTGCCCACATCTGAATTTTGTTAGACCTAACTATATTGATTCATCTGCCTGAAATGTTATCAACCTGTTCCCTCTAATTCTGTGTCATTGGCAAACCTTACTAGTTTATTTGTTATGTGTATTCAAATCATTAACGTAAATTAAAAACAGTATCAACTCCAAAACTGATCACTGCAGGACCCCACTTTTAACATCTTCTATGTGTGAAAATGATCCTCTCACCCTACCTTGTCATTTTCTTTGTTTGAGCCAATTCTGCACCCATTTGCACATTTTACGCTGAATCCCTACCTTCTATAATTTGATTATTAACCTCTTGTGGGGTTACCCTGTCAAAAGCCTTCTGAAGGCCCAAATGATAGCAACTGCTCTATTCTTATCTTAAATTTTAGTTGCCTCTTCATAGAACTCCAGCATATTATTAATGTGGAAGTTTATTTCCCCTTTCTAAACCCACGCTGGCTTTCTGCTAACACGTCTGTTCTTATCAGCTGCTTTTCCAGCTCATTCTTTATTAAATGTTTCTTTCTCTGAATTACTGGCTTTGTTGTAACCTTCGTAATTCCTTTACGATCCAACCTTCTAGTAATCTCAGATACATCACCCTTTTTCACCTTCGCCAATAACTCTGGGTCTGGCGATGCCATAAACTCGACAATATTCATTGCTGCCGAATACCACCCACAGACCAATCAAACAAAAGAATCGGGTATTTCCCTTTTCCAAATCAGATTGATAATTAAACAAGCACTAAAGCTCAAAATCGAAACAATCCAGACAAGCCTCCAATTTTGTCACGTGACCAGCAACAATGAATATAGAATTGAGTCAGGTTTTAAAAACAAACATAAACATTTATTAAACTCTGCTGTACGGCAACTCTGAAACAGTTCTTAAAGTGGTAAATTTGAACACAGTCTTAAAATGGTAAATTCGAAAGTCCAGGTGATTTACAGTCAATAAGGAGAGACTTCTCTGGAAACGGATTTCTTCGAAGACATGATGTTACTGCTGATTCTTTCCAAAGGATTCACGACGAAGGAAATAAAATGGCTTTAAGGAACTGACCTTTTCCTGGCGAATGAACACTGCACAAACCTTCCTGATCTTACAGGAGTTATCTCAGATGCAGGCCACTATTTCTGAACAAAGATTCAATAAGGTTGATCCCGTATTAAACTGCTGAACGACACCAACTTTACTCAATCCTTCAGGTTCCCGTACTTTAGTAAGGTCTTCACCCTCCAATACTAGACTTACAATAGAAAGTAAAACTCCACTTTAAAACGAAACTGCGTCATGAGACAAATACACAGCATAACAGAGTAACTGACAAATTAAACAACAAATCCACTGCATAACAACAGGGGTTTCCAGTTATATACCTGTTGAGAACATGTCATCACGTGACCTCACACTGGCAGGAAAATTATATCACACCACCATCACAAGACCATTACATCATGCTCACAAGGTCGACCCGGGACTTTTGGGACTTTTTTTTTACTGTGCCCATGGCCTGTTCTTTATCAAATTATGGTATTGCTTTGCACTGCTGTAACTATATGTTATAATTATGTGGTTCTGTCAGTGTTAGTCTTTGGTCTGTCTTGTTTTCTGTGATATCACTCCGGAGAAACATTGTATCATTTCTTAATGCATGTATGCATTTCTAAATGACAATAAAAGAGGACTGAGTGTTCTCATAATCTAATTACATCATGGTCATAAGATACCCACAAGGTATGTAACACTATTATCTTACCTACAATACATGTTCAGCTTACTAGTCTACAACTCCCAAGGTCAATGCAGTCACCCCTCTTATGTTCTGAGACATTTCCAGTCCTTAGGGATTTCACCAGCCTTCATTAACTTTTTGAAAAATACATGTTAGGGGTCACAGACCTCTTTAAATACCCTTAGATATATGTTGTCTGGCCCTGGAGATTTATTAACTTTCAGTCTTTTCGGCTGAAGAAGGAACTCACTTCCTAAGATCTCTAAGTCACTTAAAACAACCTCATCTTTCTCCACATTTAATGCTAACTTCTTCGGAGGTGAATACTTCAGCAAAATATGAGTTAAGAGTATTTGTTAATATCCTTCTCTGCATAATTTATCACCCCACTATTATTTCTAAAACACTTAACTTCCTTCTTGACTGAAAAAAATTCTTGGTGTCAATCCTAGCATTATCAACAATATCCTTCCCAACCTGCCTTTTGATAATCTGAATTTCCCTCCTGACTATAGCTCTCATATTTTCATATGCCCTACAGTTAACATCATTACTATTTTTTCTCTATTCCTAATAGTTTTTTTTTCTTCAATGTTTTTCATCTATGTAGTTGATCTATTGTTTTCATTGCTTCTCCCGACCTTGGGTATAAATATTTCCTGCACTGCATGTATTACCTCTTTAAATCAACTCCATTGTTCCTCGACTGACTCAATGTCAAGCAGCTCCTTCCAATTTGTCTTCTGCACAAACTTTGGCTTTCTGAAATTCAAATTAATGGCTTTGGTTTTTACTGATATACTCTCCCGAAAAACTTCAAAACTAACAATGTTATGATCGCTTGTTTCTGAAAACTCAAAAACTTTTGTACTCAAAATTCTGTCTTGATTGCTACAGAATGTCAAATCTAGACAGGCCTCCCTTCTTGTTGGTGCATTTGTTGTTGTTCGTCCATCGTACGTCGATGAGGGCCTCGACACCATTATTGATGGTGTCAAGACTAGCGCGTGACTTGGATTTAAGTGAGGGAGAGTTGCACAGCATCAGCCTCACTCTCCCTTCCCAATTCCCATCTGGATCCAGTGGCAAGACAGAGTCGAGACGGCTAGAAATGGGACTAGGCACAGTGGATGACCAGGACGTCTTCTGTGTCTTGTCCTGCTCTACACATTCCACGACGCTTGCAGAGACCGCCTTCTTGACCGTTGGACCTTCCATTGGTCTCATCCGCTCAACCCGCCGGAGTCTGTCTTCACATGCTGGGACAGACAATTCCCTATCTCACCGAGGGTTTGAGACCCGTCGGCTACCCTCACCTGGTTTAGCCGGCTTGTCGAAGCCGTTGCCCGGGGTGTGGCCGCTGTCGCATGCAAACAGCTACGGGGAGCCACAGGTGAGAGCTGAGTGCCAGGTGGGGACCAAAGGTGGACTAACCGCCTTAAAAAGGACGTGACATGTTACCCCTCCCCAACACCCCATACACCTTGGGTCAAAGAACAATCATTCAATAACTCAATGAATTCACTTTCCTATAGTCCATTAATCACTGGGTTATCTCACTCAATGTTTGGGAATTAAAATCTTCCATTACTATGGAATATTTAATATTACTATTTAATATTCTGATAGTTGTTTATTAAAATCAGCATTAGGGAGTCTATAACATACACCCAATGTTATTCCTTATTCTTATAGCTTTCAGTTCTCACCCAGATATTCTCACTAAGTCTCAATTCATCTCCTATCATAAGCAGCCTCATGTTTAAATTCTCTCTTATATATGTGGCAACTCCTCCACCTTTATGCTCTTGCTTATCTTTCCTAAATAAAGTATATCCCTTTACTATATTCACCACCATCATTTGAGATCAACCAGGTTTCAGTTATTGCCATTATATCACACTTGCATATAAGGATATTGTTGCATCTTCATTTGCCATGAGCAAGGCACCAAAAGATTGGAAGATAGTTAATTGTCTCTTTGTTCAAAGAATAGGGAGAAGCCTGGAAGCTACAAGCCAATGAGCATGACATCAGCCACCTCTTTCAGAATTCTCGGGTGTTCTGGTCCAGGTGACTCATCCACCTTCAGACCTTTCAGCTTCCCAAGCACATTCTCCCTAGTAATAACAACTACACTCACTATTACTACCTCTACAGCATCATTTTCCAGCAGTCCAATAACTTCTCTTGCCTCCCTTTTATTCCTTATATATCTGAAAAAGCTTTTAGTATCCTGCTTAATATTATTGGCTAGCTTACTTTCACATTTAATCTTTTTCCTCCTTATGGCTTTTTTAGTTGCATTCTGTTAGTTTTTAAACGTTCCCAATCCTCTGACTTCCCACTAATTTTTACTCTCTTTTGCTTTTATGCTAGGTTTGAATTCCCTTGTCAATCACTATTGGGTCATTCTGTCTTTAGAATACTTATTTGGGATGCATCCATCCTGTGTCTTCCAAATTGCTCCCAGAAATTCCATCCATTGCTGCACTGCCATTGTCCCTTCTAGTGTCCCCTTCCAGTCAGTTATGGCCAGCATCTCTCTCATACCTCTGTAATTCCCTTTACTCCACTGTAATAGTGATACGTCTGACTTTAACTTTTCTCACATTGCAGGATGAATTGTATCATATTATCACTGTCATATTAAGGGTTCCTTTACCTTAAGCTCCCTAATCAAATCCAGTTCATTACATAACACCATATCCAGAACAGCCTTTCTCCTGGCGTGCTCAACCACAAGCTGCTGTAAAAGGCTATCTTGCAAATGTCACTCCGCTCTTCAAGAAGGGAGGCAAATGAAAGGAAATCATAGGACAGTTAGCCTGACCTCAGTGGTTGGTAAAATGTTGAAGTTGATTGTTAAAGATGTGGTTTCGGGCGGAGAAGCATGAACAAGGCTGGAAATCTCTGTCATTATTTTTCATCCTTCACCCAATTAAACAACAGGAGGCAGCTATTATACCTCTCGGCAACTACACCTAAAACTTAACCTCATGGAAAAATGAAGCAAAATTTTAAATATGAAGTATGCTGACAATGAGGGTTGACAGCTACATCTGTATTTGTGTATAATTAATTTAAAATAGAACATACAACAAACACCAATGGGAGCACCACAAGATACAGTATCACATCAATAATTAGCAGATCATTTCATTGCAGACCAGGACCTCAAACAAGCTGGTGTCCCATTGTGTGTTAGTAAGGCCACTGGAAACTGATACAGTGTATGATTCAAAGGGTATATCACAGCAACTCCCACATCCTAGATTGGATGTACATAAAAGGACAACTCATGATCATGAGTTTGCAGCCAAACCCTTCAACAGAGTGTTCTCAATCACAAAGACTACAGTATTATTTTCGTATCATTAGCAATCAAGATCCAAGATGTAATTTACATTCCTAACTGCCATATCACAAATACACTTTCACTGTTGATTTGTGGATAGAAGTAGCAAACGGCATTCCAATCTGCAAGTACTTTGCCCAAGTCCAGGATTTTGTCCACATGTATAGCTACCAGAAACACTTAAAATAAGAAGGCAGGTATGTTTCAATGAATATCTGTACCTACAATTTTAGTGGAGAACTTGACCAAGATAACCTGAGTTCAGTTATCTCAGTAATTAATGCCAACTCTTTCACTGCCAAGCAAACTCCAACTTTACATTCTTCACTTTCCTGCCACTTCTTCTCCTCTTGCCGAGAATTATCATGTTTATATATTGGGTTACTGATTCCTTGTAGCCAATTTATTTTCTCACTATTTCAGAAGGTAGAAAGATATAGGACCAGCTCCAAAGGCGTGACTTTCAGCTCCCAAGAAGGATGATGAGAAACTGGGGCACAGCCACAGGACTGGTCAGAAAAATTCAAACAGTTGATTACCGCTTTAGAAAATTAAGATTCTTCATTTGCTCCATTTCAAAAGATATTACATCATTTGAAAGCCAGGCTGGCATTTCCATGTAATACCTGGACATAACCTTATAACATAACTCAAACATCCCCATAGTCCTCGGTGTGGCCAGTCATTACGAAGACAAAATGCAATACTTTGAAGAAGGAATCTCCTCCAGAGCATGAGTAAAAATCCCTGCCATGGAAATGCTGGGATCACTGGAATAAGAAAGCTTCAGCTTAGTCCTGCCTACAGCACTGCAGCTTCCTGCTTAACACTAAACCTACTTGTTTGTAACAGCATTAAGACTCTCCCTCTAGGAAAGGGTGCAGCAACAGAAGTTCCCTTCTATTTCCACAACTCTGTCATACCAGATCAAGGAATATGAAACCCAGAGCTGTCATATCACAGTTGTTGCCAAACCTGCTGCCCATCTACACTAACCCTACTGGCCTGCTTTATGACTGTATCCTATGCCTTACCTATTTAAGTGCGTATCTAAACTTCTCTTAAAGATAGTAATTGTATCTGATCTACCACCTTCTCTAGCAACAAGTTCCAGGTACAAACTACTCTCTATAATAAACAAAAAAATTCTCTTCAGGTTCCTTTTAAAACTCCTTACTCTCATCTTAAGCCCATGTCTTTGTTTTCAATATAGATTTTTATATACAGTTGCAAGAAAAAAAATTGTGAACTCTTTATAATTACTTGGATTTCTGCATTAATTACTCATAAAATGTGGTCTGATCTTCATCTAAGTCACAATAATATACAGACACAATCTGCTTAAACTAATAACACGATTGTACTACTCTTCGTCAATACTGAGTACACCTGGTCTTCTCAAGAAAGTGCTGCTTATGTGTTCAAAACAAATTTCAGAGAACATTAGAATAATTGTAGAGATGTATGAAGCTGGAAAAGGCAACAAAAGCATTTCTAAAGACCTGACTGTTCATCAGACTACAGCAAGAAATATTGTCTACAAAATGGAGGAAATTCAGTACTGTTGCTACTCTCCCTAGAAGTGGACATCCTACAAAGATCACAACATGCAATGCTGAAGGAGGTAAAAAAAAGAACCCAAGGGTAATAGCAAAAGAACTGCAGAAATTTCTAGAACTTGCTAAGGTCTTCGTTCATGTGTCCTCTATAAGAAAAACACTGAACAAGAATGGTATTCATGGAAGCACACCACGAAAGGAAACCACTGCTCTCCAAAAAAAACATTGGTGCATATCTCAAGTTTGTAAACCCCACTTCGATGTCCCACAACACTTCTGGGACAATGTTCTGTAGACAGGTGAGACAAAAGTTGAACTTTTTAGCAGAAATACACACAACGATATTTGGAGGTAAAAGGGCACTGTACACCGGCACCAAAACCACACCCCAATTGTGAAGCATGATGGAAGGACCTTCATGGTTTGGAGCTGCTTTGCTGCCTCAGGACCTGGACAGTTTGCAATCATTGAGAATGAATTCAAAGTTCTATCAATGCATTTTACAGAATATCAGGGTAACGGTCTGTCACCTGAAGCTTAATAGGTGGCATCCCTTAGTCTCACGAGACCACAAATCTGCGCCTGGAAGATCTCCAGGGCGCAGGCTTGGGCAAGGTTGTATGGAAGAACAGCAGTTGCCCATGCAGCAAGTCTCCCCTCTCCATAACACTGATGTTGTCCAAGGGAAAGCCAAGGGCTGATACAGCTTGGCTCCAGTGTTGTCACAGGAGTTGCCAGACGAGGTTGAAGGCAATGTCAGACTGCCTTAGGGACTCCAGCTCCGGATTTGTCCTCGGGGTTTACTCCCAAAGCCTTTCCCATGAGTGGGTATGGCCGCAATGCAGCGGTGGTTTGAAATCAGAGTTTTCCCTCCCTTAGATGGACTGCCTTCCCAGGCTGACGAGCTCCATCTACCCAAAGCACTGGTTTTAAGGCGCCAGGACCCATCTTCACCCCTTCTCCTGTCAATAGCAACAGTTCCTTTGAGGCTAAACCACACAAGAAGGCCAGGAGTTGGACTTGGTTGTCAGAGGCTTAATAGAAGTTGGATGATATAACAAGACAATGATCTGAAATACAAAAGTAAATCAACAACAGAATGGTTTAAAAAGAAGTAAATTTATGTTTTGGAATGGCCAAGTCAGAGTCCAGACCCTAACACAATTGAGATGCTGTGGCATGACCTGAAGAGGGCTGTTCATGCAAGGTATCCCAGAAATATTGATGAATTGAAACAGTTTTGTATGGAGGAATGGCCTAAAATTCCTCCTCACCATTGTGTAAGTCTGATCAGGAAACATTTAGTGGAAGTTATTGCTGCTAAAGAAGGTTCTGCCAGTTATTAAATACAAAGATTCACATTTTTTTCCAGCCGACTGTGAACGATTAAATAATGTGTTCAATAAAGACATGAAAAGTACAATTGTTTATTTCAGGCAGATTGCGTTTGTCTATTATTGTGACTTAGATGAAGATCAGACCACATTTTATGAGTAATTAATGAAGAAAACTAGGCAAAGGGTTCATAAACTTTTTCTTGCAACTGTACTTCTATTGGGTCACCCCTCAGCCTGTCACACCTGGGAAAACAAGCCCAACTTAGTCATTCTCTTCAACACTTAAATTCTTCCAATCAAGGCAACATCTCAGTGAAACTCCTCTGTACTTGATCCAGCACAACTATGTCCTTCCTCTGGTGTGCATGCATATTCTAGGTGTGGACTAATCAGCATATTTTCCTTGTGATTGCATGGGTTACCCCAATTGCTTTAGTTTCAACCCGCAAGCCAAAAATGTACTGGCTGATTGGTTAATAAACCACTGTAAATGCCCCCAGATGGGTAGCAGGAGAACTGCGGTGTAGATGGGGCTGCAGAAAGAAAAGTCTAATTAGTATAAGACCATACAACCAAAACAGAAAGCAACTTAAAGTTATCAGGAGAAAAAAGATGAAATATGAAGGCCAGTCAACAATATAAAAGAAGATACAAAACATTTTTTCAGATATATAAAGAGCAAAAGAGAGACAAGAATGAGTATCAGACCACTAGAAACTGATATTGAAGAAGTAGTAATGGGGTCAAATGACCGGATGAACTCAGTAAGTATTTTGCATCAGTCTTCACTGTGAAAGACATTAGCAGTATGCCAGAAATTTGAGAGTGTTAGGGGGCTGAAGTGAGGGTCGTTGCTATTACTGAGGAGAAGGTGCTTGGGAAACTGAAAGGTCTGAAGCTCACCTGGCCCAGATGGTCTACATCCCAGTGTTTTGAAAGAGGTAGCTGAAGAGATTGTGAAGGCATTAGTAGTGATCTTTCAACAATCACTAGATTCCGGAATAGTTCCAGAGGACTGGAAAATTGCACTCTTTAAGAAGAAAGGGTGCAGAAAGAAAGGAAATTATGGCAAGTTAGCCTGATTACAGTGGTTGGGAAAATATTGGAATCCATTATCAAGGATGAGGTTTCAGGGTACTGGGAGGCACACCAAAGTCAGCATGGTTTTCTTAAGGGGAAATCTTGCCTGACAAATTTATTGGAATTTTTTGAGGAAATAACAGGCAAAGGACCATCAGTGGATGTTGTTTACTTGGATTTTCTAAAAGCTTTTGATAAGTGCACATATGAAGCTGCTAATAGGAGCACATGGTATTACAGGAAAGATACTAGCATGGAGAGAAAATTGGATGACTGGCAGGAGGCAACGTGTGGGAATAAAGGGAGCCTTTTCTGGTTGAATGCTGGTGACTAGTGGTGTTCCACAAGGGTCAGTGTTGGGACCACTTCTTTTCACATTATATGTGAAGGAACTGATGACTTTGTGGCCAAATTTGCAGACAATAAAAAGATAGGGGAGCATGAGGTGTTGAAGCAGGGAGCCTGCAGAAGGATGACAAAGATTAGGAGAATGGGCAAAGAAGTGGGAGATGGAATATAGTGAAGTGTATGATCATGCACTTTAGTAGAAGGAGTAAAAGTGTATACTATTTTCTAAATGAGGAGAAGATTCAAAAATCTGAGGTATAAAGGAAGTGTTTTTTGCAGGATTCTCTAAGGTTAACTTGCAGGTTGAGTTAGTGGGAAAGAAGGCAAATGCAATGTTGACATTCATTTTGAGAGGACTAGAATATAAAAGCAAGGATGTAATGCTGAGGCTTTATAAGGCATTGGTCAGACTGCACTTGGAATATTGTAAGCATTTTTGTGTCCTTTATCTAAGAAAATACATGCTGCCATTGGAAAGGGTCCGGAGAATGAGGTGGTTCACAAGAATGATTCTGGGAATGAAATAGTTAACGTATGAAGGGGTGGCAGGGTGGAGATATGTCTCTACCAAAGGAGGTGTAAGGTGCTCCTTCCCTTCGTTAGCCTACAGGTCACCCTTGGGCAAATTGTAGCACCTGCTTAGCCACCAAGCAAGGTCACGTGAAAGCATGAGAGCAGGTGGTGGATGGACGTATGACCAGCTGGTGCATATCACAAGTCTTGGTGATACAACCACGGACGTCAGGCAGACAATCTCTGAAGAGTATTGATAATGGCTGGCATCACATTTCTTGTAAAAACTTCCCAAAAGAAGGCAATAGCAAACCACTTCTGTAGAAACATTAGCCAAGAAAAATCACAGCCATGGAAAGACCAGGATTGCCCATGTAATACGACAATGCACATAACGAATGAACGAACACACGAGGAATGTCTGATGGTTCTGGGTCTGTACTTGCTGGAGTTCGGGGGGGGGGGTAAGGGGAAGGATCTCATTGAAACCTATCGAATATTTAAAGGCCAGTATAGAGTGAATGTGGAGATTATGTGTGGGGAGTCTAGGACCAAAGTGCACAGGTTCAGAATAGAGGACATTCATTTAGAACAGAGATAAGGACTTTCTTTAGCCTGAATCTGAGGAATTCATTCCAACAGATGGAGGCTGAGGCCAAGTCATTGAAACAGAGTTTGATAGGTTCATGATTAGTCAAGGCATCAAAGGTTATGGGGACAAGGCAGAAGAATGGAGTTGAGAGGGATAATAAATCAGCCATATTGGAATGGGGGAGCAGACTCAATGGGCCAAGTGGCCCAATTCTGTTTCAGTGTCTTATGAGTTTATGGTCTTACATAACAGTAGTCTAACTGAATTCTGGACGGTTAGCACAAATGTTGTGGAATGTTCTGGACTCTGTAGAAATTTTTAAAACAGAACTGTGTCCATAGTCTTGTCTGCACCTTGGATAACATCCTTGCTTGAATCATAATCCAAGACCTGTACACCTGGCTTACAGTCCTGTAGTGAAGAAGTGCTACATCATTACTCTGCTCCCATCTGTCACCTCGAATGGTTGTAAAAGATCCCATGACGCTGTTTAAAGAAAATTTTTTGGGAAGATTTTTATGTCTTTTTTAAACCCCTATTTCTCACTCAGATTCTGGCAGACATGTTGGTATAACCGTTGCCCCTATCCATACCAGTGACCACATTTTAATCATACTGCTTTGGAAGATCTGTAAGAAATGAAAGATTAATAAAAATGCAAGTTATTCTTTTTCTTTATCTACATTTGGGGCAATTTTCCCATACACATGTGCCTAGAAATTGGTTAATTAGCACCCTGTGTGATTTAATCCAGATTTGATTGTAATAATATTAAACTTTAAAAAGCCACTATTCAAGAAAATATTTCTATTCTTACATAAATAACTGGAGCTACAGAGTGCAACTTCTGTTTTTTTTTAAAATATGCCCATTAGTGTCAACACAATTCAGAGCACACTAGTCTGCTGCTCTCCTATTTAAAGGGACACTCCTTGACATCAGGTGCCCTGGCTGGAAGCTTCAAAAGGCTGCAGGCTACTCAAACACCTCCTAGCCCCTCGTGCATACTGTAATGATGAATGCTTTCTGCAGCATGGAGCTACTGATGTCCTCACCCTGTGGGGATCTCGGTGGTGAGCCAATGCTAGAGGTTTTGGGGCAGGAGTTATCCCCATTAGCAAAGAGCCAATGAAGCTACCTGCTGCCTGGACCTCTGTGAAGGGCAGTGTATTCACAGGCTCAGGTTTTCCAAGGATCGTCACTGGGATACACCACACTCCGCATGATAAAGCTAATTCTGAACTTACTCTCAGAAAATAAAAGCCACATTTCTCCATCTGCTGCTGATCACTGCTGTGGAGAAATCAGCCAGGCACTACTGAGAAGATGGAATCTCAGGCAAAGGTGTTCAGTATAAACACAAGTGGGAGCAGCCCATTGTGGGTGGGTCCTGGTGGCCAATGCCTTCTTTCTGGGAAGCACTGATGGTGGTCTTCATTCAGAATCCAACCCTCTGACCATTGTCTGAAGATCAGAACTACCCTCTCTACTTGCCTGTCTACTCACATAGAACCACAGCCCCTCGACTGCTGCCCTATTCTACTATAACAAAATTCATACAAATACCAGGATCATTGTGGAAAATGGCAGGTATTCTGAAAATGATATTCCAATGCCCACGTTTGTAGGGGAACCTTGCAGCTGCAGATACTTCAGGGCTGTTTGCCACACCCTCCACAGCCTAACAGTCTGAAGGTGTCATGGTGTGGAGGAAGAGTAACATGGAGACCACAGCCCAGGGGCCATGAGGCACAGAAACAGCCAGGACAAGAAAGGCTACCAGGGAAAGACTTGTGGAATACTGCCACCCTTAGCTCCCAGTAGACAACACCATGGGTCTGTGAATACATGGGCAATAAAGAAAAGAGGCTTTCAAGAAGAGCCTACAGAATCAGACCCCACTTCGGATAAAATGCAGACACTTCAATCCTTAACACCAATACAGTTCACCAGTCATTGGCCTGGGCAGCTCAGCTGACACAATAAACTCTCACCTGCTTCTTCTCCAAAGCACCTGCACTGATAACTAAATCAATGAATGACGGTGCTACAAAAGGCAGGCAGCTCACCCTGGGGGTTCTCATGAGGTCGTTAACCTTACTTGTGTTTTTTCCAACTGAGTGGGAATTCTCACAGCCAGGACGGTGGAAGCCACCTCCTGTCTCTGGTGATCTTGGCTGAGGACTCCTTGCTCCACCCCACCCAGCACCAGGGCCTCCCTCCCAGCGCTGATGACAACATTCAGCTCTCTTCCACAAACTGTAGGGCGGCCTCCCCTGCAGCCTCTGTCTTCACAGCAGTCAGTGTCCAGCTGCCAAGGGGACTGTGCTTTTAAGAGCTGTTGCCTTTCTCCGATTCATAATCATTAAATTTTCAGATACTCACAGAACTCCGTCCATTTGCAAACAATACAGGTCCTGTTTTAGCCCTGTCTACTGGTGTAAATCACCCTAGACGGTTACAAACAATGCTGAATACTCTCATGGTGCTTTGCAGGGAAACACAACACTGGTCTTTTTTTAATCACACCATAAAAAGGTGATACCCAATTTCTAGGCAGTTATATCCAAACCAGTACATGAATGTCCAGCAGTGAATGGGTTAATGGTGTGACGGTCTCCTTCACTGACACTGCACAGACTGAATCTCCAGTTCTCAGTCCATCACCACTAACACGCATCAAATAAAGAGACCAGACATGGAACTCTACAACATGAGACTCCCTATGTCCTACACCATGGGTTTCTCTTGGGGGAAGGAAGATGACAATTGGAATATTTTAGTTTGGAGCCTCTACAATCCCACTCCCAGAGTCATCTAAACCATCCGGAAAACCCGTCTCATATCTGTGGCCAGAGCCATTGGCTCTCATTCCACCAGCTTCATGCCTGTGCCCAGTGCCTGACAGCTCCATTTCTTGGCTTCCAGATGCTCCATCTGGCAAGCCCCCACCAGCCACATCAGTGATGACTGAGCGATAGACTCCATCTCCCTCTGCGAGCATCAGCTTCAGCTTGGGGATCCAGTGCTTGCGGACCACCCTTCGGGCATTGGTACACATATCTGCGGCAATGGCGTTCATCTCACTCTCCTTGAAGTTTGGAGCAAAATTCTGACAGTAAACTGCAAGAGAGAAGGGAAACAATAACACTTATTTATCATACCTTTCATAACAGACCAGTGAAATGTTTCTCTGAAGGCGGTAGAAGCTGTAATGCACCATTCCACAGGCAGCAATGTTATAACAACCAGGCGATTGTTTTTTTTTAATAAAACTGGAAAATGAGTAAATTTTTCTCAGGATTACATCCAGTTCTTTTAACTATTCACCTTGCCATTTTAAGAGGGTAAACAGAGCTCAGTAGAACACAGTGTCTGAAAGACAACATCTCTGACAGTGTGGCACTACTCAGTAAAACAATCTCTTGAGAGACAATAAGTTCTAAGTTGCATTATATTTTTAATTCTATCCCCAACTGTCTCCATATTAACTTTCTACCATCAGGACCGTCTAGGTCACAGTGTGGAATAATACCGATGTTCTCGTTTTCCTTTTTATAAAGATTGATTCCATATTGTATATATCAACCCACCATCAAGAGTCTTCAGCCCACTAGTATTCCACTGAAGAATAAAGGGCTGACCTAGACCAGCCAACCCTTCAGAACAATTTTGTTATTCAAATAATTGATCTTCTAGTTTTAAAGTTTTGTCTCTTTGTCCTAGACTTCCAACACACCATTGAAGTAAAAAAGACACAAGAGACAGCTGGTAGTTAAAGTAGTGGAATGCTGCTCCTGTAGGATGTGGAATTGCAGGGTACCTAATGGTTTCCGTAATGACAACATCTCCAGAAAGTGCATCCACCTTCAAATCCTGACTGACAAGTTCAAGGAACTGGAGTTCGATGTACTCAGGACCACCTGGGAGGCTGAAAACTTCACCTCATAGATGAAACTTTTACTGAGGTGGTCACACCCAGAGTGCAGGCTTCAGATAATAGATGTGTGACCATCAGGAGAAGTAAGGGGCGTAAGCATTTAGTGCATGGTTCCTCTGTGGCAATTCCCCTCAGCAACAAGTATGCTGCTCGGGGAGGTGACTCATCAGGTTACAGCAGTAACAGGACAGTGGCAATGTGGCCGACTCTGAGGCTCAGCGGGTAAGGGTAAAAGTAGGCTGAGCGATAGTGATAGGAGACTCAATAGTTAGGGGGACGGACATGAGGTTCTGTGGCCGAAAAAGAAACATCAGAATTGTGTGTTAGCTCCCAAGTGTTAGGGTCCAGGATGTTTCAGAGCTGCTGCAGAAGACTGTCAAGAGGGAGGGTGAGCAGCCAGAGTTATAGTACACATTGGTACCAATGACATAGGTAGAAAAGGGGAAGAAGTCCAACACCGTGAGTATAGGGAGTCAGGGAAGAGGTTGAAGAGATAATAATCTCTGGATTACTCCCAGAACCATGTGCTGGTCAGGGCAGGAATAGAATGATGGTACAGATGAATGAATGGCTGAGGAACTGATGCATGGGGCCGAGTTTCAGGTGCTTGGATAATTAAACCTTTTCTGGGGCAGTGGTGACCTGTACAAGAGGGATAGGTTGCACCTAAACTGGAGGGGAACTAATATTCTAGCCATGGGGTTCACTAGTGCTACTCGGGGTGGGGGGTGGGAGAAATTAGTTTGGCAGGGGAATAGGAACTAGAGCACTGGGTCAGAAAGTGGAGGAAGGTAGATCCCAGGGCTAGTCAAAATAGGCAGGAACAAAGTCACTGATGTGATAAGACAGACAGTTTGAAATGTGTGTATTTTAATATTAGGTAATATTAGGTATTTTGGGTAAAGGAACTTGGAGCACGGATCAGTACACGGTACTATGATATTGTGGCCATTACAGAGACTTGGTTGAGAGGGGAACAAGAATTGGTGCTTAATATCCCAGGGTTTTGATGATTTAGAAAAGACAGAGAGGGTGGTAAAAGAGGTGGGACTTCCATTACTAATCAGGGACCGCCACACTCAGACTGGATGTAATGGAGGGCTCATCCACTGAGTATGTATGGATAGAACACAAACATAGAAAGGGTGCAATTACTCTGATGGAATTGTACTACAGGTCCCCCAATAGTCACGGGGACATTGAGGAACAAATATGCAGGCAGACAATAGGGCTGTTGTCAAGGGGGACTTCAACTTCCCAAATATAAACTGGAAGCTTCTGAGAGCAAGTGGCTTAGGTGGGGCAGAATTTGTTAGGTGCATTCAGGATGGTTTGTCACATCAATTATGTAGACAGTCCAACAACAGGACTAGACCTTTATTAGATCTGGTGTTGGGTAATGAGCCTAGCTAAGTGACCGACCTTTCCGTGGGTAAACAGTTAGGGAACAGTGACTACAACTCCTTAAGTTTTAAGACAACTATAGGAAAGGATAAGTATGGACTTATGGGAGAGTATTACATTGAAGCAGGGCAAGTTACAAGAGCATTAGGCAGGAACTATGGAGAGTTCACTGGGAACAGTTGTTTTTGGACAAGTCACCATTTGACATGTGGATGGTGTTTAAAGACCAACTGCACAGAGTACAGGACAGATATGTTCCAGTAAGAAGGAAGGACAAGGATAGCAAGGTAGGAGAACCTAGAATGTTGACAGAGCTGATGAGTTTAGTCAAGAAGAGAAAGGAAAAGTAAGTAAAGCTTAGGATGCTAGAATCAAACAGAGGGTTATAAAGAGACCAGAAAAGAACTTAAGGGAATTCAGAAAGCCAAGAGGGACCGTGAAAAGTCCTTGACAAATAGGATTAAAGAAAATCTCCAGACATTTGATACATATATCAAGAGCAAGAGGATAACTAGGGAGAAGGTAAGACCACTCAAGGACAAAGGGAAGACCATTTGCATAGATGCAGAGGACATGAGTGAGGTCCTTGATAAGTACTTTACATCAGTATTTACCAAGAAGGACGTGGATAGGGAAATCAGTGCTGAGTATACTGATATGATAGAGAATTTCAATGTAAAGGAGGAATTAGCATCGGGTCTCTTAAAGAGCAAGACCATATACTTCCCAAAACTACAATCCATTTGCCACTTCTTTGCCCATTTTCTTAATCTGTCCAAATCCTTCTGTAGCCTCCCTGCTCTTTCCCAACACTACCTGCTCCTCCATTTATCTTCGTATCATTCACAAACTTGGCTACAAAGCCATCAATTCCATCATCCAAATCATTGACATACAACATAAAAAGAAACAGTCCCAACACTGACCCCTGCTGAACACTACTAGTTCACCGGTAGCCAATCAGAAAAGGCTCCCTTATCACAAACAAGAGAAAGTCTGCAGATGCTAGAAATCTGAGCAGCACACACAAAATGCTGGAGTCAACTGTACTTTTTTCCATAGATGTTGCCTGGCCTGCTGAAGGCTTTTGTGTGAAGCTTCACTTTATTCCCACCCTTTGCCTCCTGCCAATCAGCCAATGCTCTATTCATGGTCATGTCTTTCCTGTAACACTATGGGCACATCTTGTTAAGCAGTCTCATGTGTGAAACTTTGTCAAAAGCCTTCTGAAAATCCAAGTTCAAAACATCCACTGATCTTCCTTTGTCTATCCTGCTTGTTATTTCCTCAAAGAATTCTAACAGATTTGTCAGGCAAGATTTTCCCTTAAGGAAACCATGCTGACTTTGACCTATTTTATCACGTGCCTCTAAGTGCCCAAAAGTATATCCTTAAAAATTGACTTCAACAACTTACCAACCACAGCAGGCTGGTTTAGTTATTTCTGCTTCTTGGAGCAAGCTACTGCTGCCATCATGCCTCAATCACACTTTGTCTCTACACTACTCTCTCCCTCAATGTAAACCCATCATCCTCACATCCATAGTCCAGACTCTGTCATCTCCTCAAATCCTTCACCTACCAAAACCAAATTCCTTTTTGGACAATCATTGGCTGCGTCTTTGGCTGTCCCAAACCCACATCCTCCATACTTTTTAAGCTGTTCTCAGCTCACACTTTTAAATGTATTCCCTACTTGCTTTATTTACTAACATCAAAAAATGACGTGGCCAGCTTCCCAGAATACCACTGTCACTTCCTCACACAGGCTTACCTTTAATAGCATTGAGGATCCGGCTATCAAGTGGCTTCCGACTAGGATCACAGAGGGAGGAACGGATTCCGGTGCCACAGCTGTTAGCTAGAGTATTTCTATTGAGATCAGATTAATAAACAATCAAACTGAGTGATGGAAATTGTAGACAGTTTATATCATGGTGCTTGATGGTTTGTGCTACTAAATGCAACTGAGAATACCTTCAGCAAGCACTAATCTGAAGACATTTGTTACTCTCACAGAATTATTGTGAACCAAAGGATGCTATTTGGCCCTTCAAGTCCAAACAATCAAGTCATTGCCATTTGTCTGTCTTTCCCCGTGACCCTAGAATTATTTTCCCTCAAGTGTCTAATTAATATTCTTCCGAAATCCCTGATTAACTGTCTACACCTTACAGGTAGCAAGATCACATCAAAATTATTCTTTGAGCAAACAAAATGTTTTTCCTTACATCCATCTTGTTCCTTTACATCTGTGTCCTTGACCAATCTGTTAATGGGAACAGTTTCGCTCTATCTACCTATCTAAATCCACCATAGTTTTGTACAGCTGTCAAATCTCCACTCAATCACATTTGCTAATGTAACTTACAACTATAAAACCTCATTCCTGGACACATGATCACCATCTGGAAATCTGTTATCAATACCATCGCTTAAAAGCACTCATTCTAAGTTATCTTGATCACCAGCTGATATTTAAGTTTCATCTCCACAGGTTACAAACTCTAGACAGTTATAATTGATTTCAGAGCGTCATTACCTTTTCACATTTATAATTGGCACTGTAGAGTTCCCAGCCCAGGACTGGTTCAGTCTCTACAAATGGAACATTAACTTGGTAATGGAATTGGAATTGAGATACAATGACAAACTTGTTTTGCATGCTGTTCATTCAGATCTATTCATTACACAGTGCATTGAGATAGAACAAGGTAAAAAATAACAATAGAGAATAAAATATAACAGTTTCAGAGAAAGTGCAGTGCTGGTAAACAATAAAGTGCAAGATCATAACAAAGTAAATTGTGAGTCAAGAGTCCATCTTATTGCACTAGGGAACCATTTAATACTCTTATAACAGTGTAGTAGGAGCTGTCTTTGAGCCTGGTGGTACATCTTTTCAGGCTTTTGTATTTTAAGGCCATAAGATATAGGAGCAGAAGTAGGCTATTCGGCCCATTGCATCTGGTCCGCCATTCAATCAGAGGCTGATTCAATTCTTCCAGTTATCCCCACTCCCCTGCCTTCTCCCCATACCCTTTGATGCCCTGGCTAATCAAGAACCTATCTATCTCTGCCTTAAATGCACCCAATGACTTGGCCTCCACAGCCACTCGTGGCAACAAATTTCACAGATTTACCACCCTCTGACTAAAGTAATTTCTCCACATCTCTGTTCTAAATGGACGTCCTTCAATCCTGAAGTCATGCCCTCTTGTCTTCGACTCCCCTACCACGGGAAATAACTTCGCCATATCTAACCTGTTCAGGCCGTTTAACATTCAGAATGTTTCTATGAGATGCCCCCTCATTTTCCTGAACTCCAGAGGAAATAGCTACCAAATGTTCCTCATAGGATAACCCTTTCATTCCTGTATCATCAGCAAATTTAGTCACAAATCCATTAATCCCATAGTCCAAATCACTGACAAACATCGTAAAAAGCAGTGATATCAACACCGACCCCCGTGGAACTCCACTGATAACTGGAAGCCAGCCAGAATAGGATCCCTTTATTCCCACTCTCTGTTTTCTGCCGCTCCACCAATGCTCCATCCATGCTAGTAACTTCAATGTAATTCCATGGGCTCTTAACTTGCTAAGCAGCCTCATGTGCAACACCTTGTCAAAGGCCTTCCGAACATCCAAGTACACCACATCTACTACACCTCCTTTGTCCACCCTGCTTGTAATTTCCTCAAAAGATTGCAGTAGGTTAGATAGGCAGGATTTTCAGGAAACCATGCTGGCTTTGGCATACCTTATCATGTGCCTCCAGGTACTCCGTAATCTCATCCCTAACAACTAATTCCAACCATTTCCCAACCACTGATGTCAGGCTAACAGGTCTATAGTTTCCTTTCTGCTGCCTCCCACCCTTCTTAAATAGCAGAGTAACACTTGCAATTTTCCAGTCATCTAGTACAATGCCAGGATCTATTAATTCTTGAAAGATCTTTATTAATGCCTCCGAAATCTCTCTAGCTACTTCCCGAGGGGGCATTCCATCAGGCCCAGGAAATTTATCCACTCTCAGACCACTAAGCTTCCTGAGCACCTCTTCAGTCGTAATTTTCACTGCACATACTTCACTTCCCTGAACCTCTTCAATGTCCGGTACACTGCAGATGTCTTCCGTTGTGAAGACTGATGCAAAATACGCATTCAGTTCCTCTGCCAAATGTGTCTCTCATTACAATATCTCCAGCATCCTATATCTACCCTCAACTCTCTTTTACCCGTGATATACTTAAAAAAGCTTTTAGTATCTTCTATGACATTAGTTGCCAGCTTCCTTTCATAATTCATCTTTTCCTCCTTGATGACCTTCTTAGTTTCCTTTCACAAGTTTTTAAAGGCTTCCCAATCCTCTATCTTCCCACTAGTTTTGGCTTCCTTGTATGCCCTCTCTTTTGCTTTTACTTTGGCTCTGACTTAACTTGTCAGCCACGGTAGTGTCTTTCTTCCATTCGAAAATTTCTTCTTATTTGGAATATATGTCTTAAATGTCCCTCATTTTTCACAGAAACTCCAGCCGTTGCTGCTCTGCTGTCCTTCCTGCTAGTGTCCCTTTCCAGTCAATTTTGGCCAGTTCTTCTCTCATGCCATTGTAATTACCCTTATTCCACTGAAATACTGACACACTGGAATTTAGTTTCTCCTTCTCAAATTTCAAAGTGAACTCGATCATATTGTAATCACTATTCCCTAAGGGTTCCTTAACCTTAAGCTCTCTTATCACATCCGGATCATTGCACAACACCCCCTGAGCTGATCCCCGAGTTGGCTTCAACAACAAACTGTTCTAAAAAGCCATCCCTTAGACATTCTGCAAATTCTCTCTCTCTTGTGGTCCAGTACTGGCTCGGTTTTCCCAATTCACTTTCATGTTAAAATCCCTAACGATTATCATGACATTGCCTTTCTGACAAGCCTTTTCTATCTCCTTCTGTAATTTGTAATCACATCCCGGCTACTGTTTGGAGGCCTGTATACAACTGCCATTAGGGTCCTTTTATCCTTGCCATTTCTTAACTCAACCCGTAGAGACTCTACACCTACCCATTCCATGTCATCCCTTTCTAATGATTTAATATTATTTCTTATATATAGGGCCACACCACCCCCTCTGCTTACTAACCTATCTTTCCGATACACCGTATATCCTTGGATGTTCAGCTCCCAATGGCAGCCATCCTTTAGCCAAGTTTCAGAGATGGCCACAACGTCATATTTGCCAATCTGTAGCTGAATTTCAAGATTGTCCATTTTATTTCTTATGCTGTGTACATTCAAATATAACACAGTATTTGCTGCTTTCTGTTGTAAATCATCCCACTGGATGTGATTATGCCTCATCTCCTGCCTGTCCTTTCTATCATCTCTGTTACATGCCATCTTTGATTTACTTCTGTTTTCCCCTTCCCCAGACCTATCTCTCCAGTTCCCATCCCCCTGCCAAATTAGTTTAAACCCTCCCTAACAGCTCTATTAAACCTGTCTGCTAGGATATTGGACCCCTTTGGGGTTCAGGTGTAACCTGTCCTTTTTGTACAGGTCATACCTCCGCAGAAGAGGCCTCAATGATCCAGGAGCCTGCCCAATAGAAGAGGGGAGAAGGAAGAATGTCCTGGACGGGTGGGTTCTTTGATTATACTGGCTGCTTTTACGGAGGCAGGGAGAAATATAGACAGAGTCCATCGAGGGAAGGCTGGTTTCTGTGATTTGCTGAGCTGTGTTCACAACTCTCCGCAGTTTCTTGCGGTCACAATACTGCTGTAACCAAAGATTACAGGAAAAAGTGACAGAGGCATTTGGAAGAGTTTCTTTGACTGTCAAGTATTATCCAAAGGGCCTGCAAAGAATTCAATGTTTTTTTAATAAATGAGTTTGGGACTCCCCACAGACCAGATGATGTCTTCGAGCTGCAACTTACCGGTCAAAAAATGCAGCCAACAACCTGCGAAGCAATACTTTGTGCCTTGTCCCTGCACAGATGTGGCAGTTCATCAGCTGAGCCCGTGTTATGTAAACACTGGCACCTGCAGATTCAATGACACAAAATGGAAATGTCATACATAACACCTCACACTCCTGTTGTAATCAAAGGAAACTAGAATGCTGAAACATCGGGCTTTTCAACTACAACAGGGAGTTACCTTGTTCTTATCCAAGATGCAAGATTTCACTTTCACTTGAGAAGTCAATGGATGAAATCAGGAGAAAAAAATACAGTTGATCTGTGCCTCTCCACTGTGCTTTAGCTACAGCGTATGCAAACACAGTCTGAGTAAGTGTACAGTGGATGGGGTATGTACATGCCATGGCAAGTAAACAGCGATGGATTTTACAGGCTCTGTCTGTAAAATAAATACATTCATTTGCACCCCTCCACATAAGATTCTGTAGATCTCCCATATCCCATAGATCCCTTCACTGTAATACAGAAAGATAGGCAGGAAGGCAGAGGAGGTGGGGTGGCACTCTTGGTTAGGGATGAGATCAGGGCGATTGTGAGAGACGATATAAGATCTACAGAGTAGAATGTTGAGTCCATCTGGGTAGAGATTAAGAATAGCAAAGGGAGAAAAATCACTGGTAGGTGTTGTCTATAGGCCACCTAATAAAAATATTGCAGTGGCAGAGGCGATTAACGAAGAAATAACTGAGGCTTGTAAGAACAGAATGGCAGTTGTCATGGGGAATTTTAACTTCCACGTAGATTGGGTGAATCAGGTTAGTCAAGAAAGTCTTGAGGAGGACTTCACAGAATGCATCCGTAATAGCTTTCTTGGATTTCTTTCTTTAGTGAACCGACAAGGGAAAATACTATCTTAGATCTAGTCCTGTGCAATGAGACAGGTAAGATTGACGATCTTGTATTCAGGGTTTCTCCTGGAAAGAGTGATCATAGTATGGTTGAATTTCGCAATCAGACGGAGAATGAAATAGTTATAAACCCCATTTCCAGAAAAGTTGGGATATTTTCCAAAATGCAATAAAAACAAAAATCTGTGATATGTTAATTCACGTGAACCTTTATTTAACTGACAAAAGTACAAAGGAAAGATTTTCAATAGTTTTACTGACCAACTTAATTGTATTTTGTAAACATACACAAATTTAGAATTTGATGGCTGCAACACACTCAACAAAAGTTGGGACAGAGTTAAAATAAGATTGAAAAGTGCACAGAATATTCAAGTAACACCGGTTTGGAAGACTCCACATTAAGCAGGCTAATTGGTAGCAGGTGAGGTATCATGACTAGGTATAAAAGTAGAGTCCATCAAAGGCTCAGTCTTTGCAAGCAAGGATGGGTCGTGGCTCACGCCTTTGTGCCAAAATTCGTGAGAGAATTGTTAGTCAGTTCAAAAGGAATATTTCTCAACATAAGATTGCAGAGAATTCAGAGACATCTCAGTGCGTAAAGGGCAAGGTCGGAAACTACTGTTGAATGTGCGTGATCTTCGAGCCCTCAGGCGGCACTGCCTAAGAAACCGTCATGCTATTGTGACAATTATAGCCACCTGGGCTCGGGAGTACTTTGGAAAACCATTGTCACTCAACACAGTCCGTCGCTGCATCCAGAAATGCAACTTGAAACTGTATTATGCAAGGAGGAAGCCATACATCAACTCTATGCTGAAACGCTGGCGAGTTCTCTGGGCCTAAGCTCATCTCAGATGGGCCGAAAGACTGTGGAACCGTGTGCTGTGATCAGATGAGTCCACATTTCAGCTAGTTTTCGGAAAAAACGGGCATCCAGTTCTCCGTGCCAAAGATGAAAACGACCATCCAGATTGTTATCAGCGAACGGTGCAAAAGCCAGCATCTATGATGGTATGGGGGTGCATCGGTGCCCACGGCATGGGTGAGTTGCATGTATGTAAAGGTACCATTGACTCTGAGGCGTATATTAGGACTTTAGAGAGACATATGTTGCCATCAAGGCGATATCTCTTCCCGGGACATCCACGCTTATTTCAGCAGGACAATGTCAGACCACATTCTGCACGGGCTACAACAGCGTGGCTTTGTAGACACAGAGTGCGTGTGCTTGACTGGCCTGCTGCCAGTCCAGGTCTATCTCCTATTGAAAATATATGGCGCATCATGAAGAGGAGAATCAGACAATGGAGACCACGGACTGTTCAGCAGCTGAAGTCTTATATCAAGCAAGAATGGACAAAATTTCCAATTGCAAATCTACTACAATTAGTATCCTCAGTTCCAAAACGATTAAAAAGTGTTATTAAAAGGAAAGGTGATGTAACACAATGGTAAACATGCCTCTGTCCCAACTTTTGTTGAGTGTGTTGCAGCCATCAAATTCTAAATTTGTGTATGTTTACAAAATACAATTAAGTTGGTCAGTAAAACTATTCAAAATCTTTTCTTTGTACTTCTGTCAGTTAAATAAAGCTTCACGTGAATTAATATATTGCAGCGGTGTGCTACACAGAGCGCTAGAATAACGACATGTAGTCGGTGAGTTGGAGTTGCGATAAAAGGGATTTATTCAAACTTCGCGGCCTCCTTTAAAGCCTTCCCGTTTCCGCCCTCCCTGGGCGGGACTGCTGTGGAGAATGCATATTCCCAGACCCTTTCCGCGTGCAGGATTTTCACCCTGCTGGTGAAGAAGGCCTGGCGCCCTTTTTGGGGTCAGCCTCTCTGCCGGTGCGCGCTATTTCGTGGGCCGGTTCGTGTGTGCTAGAAAGTAGGTCACCACAATATCACAGATTTTTGTTTTTATTGCATTTTGGAAAATATCCCAACTTTTCTGGAAATGGGGTTTGTAGATCTAAAACGAGTGCATTATGCTTGAACAAGGGAAGACTACGATGGGATGAGGGAGGAGTTGGCTAATGTGGATTGGGAGCACAGGCATTTGGTAAGACAGTTGAGGAACAATGGAATACTTTCAAAGAGATTTTTCACAGTGCTCAACAAAAGTATATTCTAGTCAAAAGTAAGGACAGTAAGTGTGGGGAGAGCCAGCCTTGGATAACTAAGGAAATAAAAGATAGTATCAAATTAAAAGCTCATGTACAAAGTCGCAAAGAGAAGTGGGAGACTGGAGGATTGGGAAAACTTTAAAAAGCAACAGAGAACAACTAAACAAGAAATAAGGAAAGGAAGATAGCGTATGAAAGTAAATTAGCACAAAATATAAAAACAGATAGCAAAAGTTTATAAATATATAAAGCGAAAGAGGGTGGCTAAAGTCAATGTAGGTCCCTTGGGAGACGATAAGGGGAAATTGATATTGGGTTATAAGCAAATGGCTGAGGCATTGAACAACTGTTCTGTGTCGGTCTTCACGGTGGAAGACCCATCTAATATGCCAAAGAAGGATGTTATCGATGAAATGGGTGGTGAGGACCTTGATAAAAATCACTGAAACTAAAGAGATCGAAGAAGGAGAAGAAAGCCCTTAACTCTGAGTGGAGTCATCGGGACACCGTCATGATGGTGTTTTTTCAGCAGGCTTTCTTATCTTTACGAGGCCGAGTTGCTAGCTTGACGCTCAACCCAGCACGGATGGAAAGCGTGCAAGGGAGCCTTCGCTCTGAAGTCCAGCGCTGATGCCACTACACCACCAGCCGGCTAACTAAAGAGATAGTGATGAGCAAACTAGAGGGCCCGAAGGTAGATAAGTCCCCTGATGGGATGCAGAAGGAATTTGCGGAGGCTATAGTAGACGCTTTGGTAATGATTTATCAAAACTCTCTGGACTCTGGGCAGGTCCCGGCGGATTGGAAGACAGCAAATGTCACGCCACTTTTTAAAAAAGGATGTAGGCAAAAAAGCAGTTAGCTTAACACCTGTAGTCGGGAAAATGTTTGAAGCTGTCATTAAGGAAGAAATAGTGAAACTTTTAGAAAGGAGTGGTTCCATTAGACAGATGCAGTATGGATTCAGAAAGGGTTGTCAAACTTACTGGGGTTCTCTGAGGACATAATAAGTGCAGTGGATAGAGGGGAACAGATGGATGTCATACACTTGGATTTCCAGAAGGCGTTCGATAAGGTGCTGCACAAGAGACTTATAAATAAGATATGGATGCACGGAGTCAGAGGAAGTGTATTGGCATGGATAGTGGATTTGTTAACCAATAGAAGGCAGAGAGTTGGTATAAATGGGTGTTTCTCCAGTTGGCAGTCAGTGGTGAGTGGGGTGCCGCAGGGGTCGGTGCTGGGCCCATAGCTGTTTACCATTTACACTGATAATTGAGAAGAGGGGACTGAGTGTAGTGTAGCAAAATTTGCTGATGACACTAAACTGAGTGGAAATGCAAATTGTACAGAGGATGTGAAGAGTCTGCAGAGGGATATAGATAGGTTAAATGAGTGGGCCAAGGTCTGGCAGATGGAATACAAGGTTGGTAAATGTGAGATCATCCACTTTAGAAGGAGTAATAGAAGAGCAGATTATTATTTAAATGGTGAAAGATTCCAGCATGCTGTTGTGCAGAGGGACTTGGGAGTACTTGTTCATGAATCGCAAAAGGTTGACTTGTAGGTACAACAGGTTATTAAGAAGGCAAACGGAATGTTGGCCTTCATTGCTAGAGAGATTGAATTCAAGAGCAGGGAGGTCATGCTGCAACTATACAGGGAGTACTGCGGAGTACTGTGTCCAGTTCCAGTCTCCATACTTGAGGAAGGGTATACTGACTTTGGAGGCAGTGCAGAGGAGGTTCACCAGGTTGATTCCAGGGATGAAGGGGTTAGCCTATGAGGACAGACTGAGTTGTCTGGGACTATACTCTCTGGAATTCAGAAGAATGAAAGGGGTTCTTATAGAAACATACAAAATATGTTTTGTATCTGTTATCTGTCAAGTAGGGGACCATGCACAATCCTGATTTGATGGAGACAGACTTGAGAGCACAGTGGAACATCTGGAAAACTTCTGAAATGTCTGCTTTGCTACTGCTGCTACTGTGTGGTAACCGGAATCTCTGGAGCTAAAGGCCTCGAAATTCTCGGCTTTGCGTAGTCGAAGGCGCTCGGCAGAGGATGACGCTCCGGAGGCTGTATCGGAGAGGCTGCTCGGAAGCTCGGAGTTTTCGGACGGATGGACTCAGGGTCGGCTGCTTCCAAGGTATCGGCAAGTTAACGGCGCCTGGAGGTTTATGGCAGAGAGTTTCTCCCTTTTGTCGCCTGCTATCGGGGACTGAGGAGTCGATCGACTCGGGACTTTGAGACTATTTTTTTTTACTGTGCCTATGGTCTGTTCTTTATCAAATTATGGTATTGCTTTGCACTGCTGTAACTATATGTTATAATTATGTGGTTCTGTCAGTATTAGTCTTTGGTCTGTCTTGTTTTCTGTGATATCACTCCAGAGAAACATTGTATCATTTCTTAACACATGTATGCATTTCTAAATGACAATAAAAGAGGACTGAGTGTTCTCATAATCTAAAAAAAATAAATAAAATAATTTTGAAAGGGATAGATAAGATAGACGTAGGAAAGTTGTTTCCATTGGTAGGTGAGACTAGAACTAGGGGACATTGCCTCAAGATTCAGGGGAGAAGATTTTGGATGGAGATGGGGAGAAACTGTTTTTCCCAGAAAGTGGTGAATCTGTGGAACTCTCTGCCCAGGGAAGCAGTTGAGGCTTCTTCATTAAATATATTTAAGATACAGTTAGATAGATTTTTACATAGTAGGGGAATTAAGGGTTATGGGGAAAAGGCAGGTAGATGTTGCTGAGTTTACGGACAGATCAGCCATGATCTATTGAATGGCGGGGCAGGCTCGATGGGCCGGATGGCCTACTCCTGCTCCTATTTCTTATGTTCTGTGGCTTTAAATACATGGGCCTGATCTATCCACTTGGCACTTACTGGAAGAGAATGCTTCAACTCCGTTTGTTTAGGCTGAGCACTGTTGGACCTGGGGTCACCGTCCCATGCATTGTTGATGAAGACTTACTCTCCAATTTTTTGATTTGCTCCCCCCCACCCCTTGGTCTGAGGATCACGAAAATAACACAATATGGTCTTGGACTCTGCTGCTCACCTGTCACAAGCTCGAGTTTCTCTGAAGGGTCTCCCTCCACATACAGCTTGGGGTGGCAGCGATGTCCAATCTGATTGATGAGGTCAGCAGGCAACACTGCCAGGTCATGCCGTATCCTCATCCTGGAACGCCCATCAATGTGGTCAGGCAGAGCTTCCACCCGCTCTGGAGTTGCTGAAAGGGTAAGAAACAAAACACATCTGAGAAACACACAATGCATTTCATAATCACAGGTCATCTTATTAAAAGATGTACCATCTCTCATGGGGCCATTTACATTATCAGTGTGAACTATTTTTTGCTACACAACTTGGGTATAGATTTGTTTCTTTTAGCCTATTAAATAATCTCAGTTCATGTATGTGTTCACCATCTTCTATGTTCTTTTCCCATATCTTCTATTTCTAAATCATTGCTTTGCAGTGTGAACTAGTTAACGATGATGAAAAACTAGTTACTTGATTTTATCAACATCACAAAGGTAGGCAACAAAGCAATCATTTATATGTTTATATATACAGGAAGTGTGGTAAATTAAATTAGTGCATATAAACATGAGATTGTTCATTTTGCACCTAAAAAGGATAGAATACAGTACTTACTAAATGGTGAAAACCAAAATTGGTAGAGCTCAGAGACCTGATCAGTAAAATGTCACAAATAATACAGAAGGTAGTCAAGAAGACTATTAGACTGGTGGTTTTATATCTTGAGGGAATAGAACACAGAAGGATATAAAGTATGCTACTGACACCAATGAACCTGGACCACAACGGTAACACTACGGACTTCGGTGATGCAAGACAAATTTACCAGAATGAATACTGTACTCTAAGGGACTAATTGTGGCCAAAGATCACAGCATCTAACGTCATACTCCTTGAAATTTAGAAAATTATTTAATTGAAATTTTCAACACATTAAAGGAAAAGATTGGGAAATTAGAAAAAGAAAGAGAAATTGTTTCTGTTGATTTGAGAGTCAGAGCTGGTACATAGTGTAAACATCAGGGCTTGTTGTTCGGGTGGTAAAAGTTCATAACTCTCCTCACAAAATAAGAGTTATAAACACTCACTTTGTTGTCCATTCTGAATCTTGTTGATAAAAGATTTCTTGGGAAATATGACGAGGAAAGATAAGTTGTTAAATTGAAGTATGTTATAATGACCTTAATGCTCCTATCCACTCTATTTAACAATTTGAAAACCTTGCCTTGTAACATAGACCTTTCCCTCTCTGATTTTATATTTAGATCTTTCTATTGTGAACACTGTTCAGTCATTTTTCCCTCAGTTTTCAGCGCACAAACCTTGACCATACACAAAAGAACACACCCATAATCCTTTTTGACAGTGCCACCTGATCTTTCCCATACATTGAAAAGGAATCACTATGCCTGTTAGCCAAGTGTGTCAGATCTGAAATCTGGCCCCTCTAGTAGTGCAGTAACTCATTTAAAATTACCCAACACAACAGCAGTCTCGCAGACAAGCTTGCTGAAAGGGAAGCATTTCAAAAAAATAAAAAGCATCTCCTGACAATGCACTATTGCCTCTACAATAAATAGAACAGCACTCCTTCAGAATAGCACTCTCATACAGACTCTCCACATAGTGCAGGGCTATGTCATAATGGGGTGGAAGTACTTCCTCAGTATGAGAGCATCACTGCTTCCCTTTGACTGGTGTCAGCTTACCTCCATGTGGGACACTCATGATGTTGTACATGCTGCACATCTGGACATACTGCTCCTCGGTCATGTCTTCCAGCCCCTCCTCTTCACCCTCCTCCTCTTCATCATTCTGACAGGAGAAGGGACTGTCACTAGGGTGAACGCTGCTGCCTCCTGGGCTGGCGTTGTCCCACGGTGCATTAGCAGTGCAGCCTTGCCCACTTCCTCCCTCGTGTGTCAGGCGGGCAGACTTGGAGCTGCTTGCCGTGCACCCCTCGGCAGCTCGTCTGCCCCGGCCACAGCCCACATCGCTCTGCTCCACTTTGACCCGGGACGGGAGTGGGAGAGGAAGGGCCAGGGGCAGGGATGGGGCTGAGCTCTGAGGCTCCCAGCCAGGTTCTTCAGCGCTCAGCCCCTGGGAGTCACACCTGGGTGAGCTAACCTTGGACAGAAGCTCAGTACCCCTCTCCACGATGCGTTGGATCTGCAGGAACCCCGCTGTGTACATCAGCATGAACTGCTCGCCCGCCTTCATGGACAACCGCCCAGTGTAGCAGAAGTTCAGAATGTTCTGGAAGCTCTGGGGCTGCACGGCTGCTGGCAGTTCGAAGGCTGCCCGAGTAGTTCCAGCGAAGAGGTCCCGGAAATAGGAGCTGTTGGCAGCCAGAACAGCCCGGTGGGCCTTGAACGTCTGTCCCTTCACCACAATGGAGGTATCGCAGTAGAGCCCCTGTAATCGCTGTTCATTCAGGCACTCCAACAACGTGTTTCCAAAGTTGGGAATCTCCAGCTGCAGTGTCTGTGCCATGTTTGAGTTCAAAGGGCTAGTACAGCCTTCAAAGGGAAGAGAGAAAGAAGCAGACATCAGTCTTCACAAGTACAAGTGATTCTGCAAATACTGAAAATTTTGAGCAACACACACAAAATGCTGGAGAAACTCAGCAAGTCAGGTAGCATCTATTGAGGGAAATAAACAGTTGACATTTCGGGCGGAGACCCTTTATCAAGTTTTCACATCTTGTTTCATAAGTACCCAGACTGGGTCACAGAAACCAAGGAGTGTTTCAACCAAACAACAACCAGCACTCACTACTGCTAGCCTTGATTATTCTGCATATAGAGCCTCACCTCCTATCGCCCTAACACTCCAGAATTGGTGTAAATGTTATATAATCAATCTCTTGAACTCAGGCCTCAGTGACACTTGTTCTATATATAAACCCGAGAATCCCTCAACTATATTTCATGCTGAAAACCTCAATGCGAACTCACTACTGGTTTCATGTTTTTCTGTATATAACACAACCGATCTTTCAAACATAGTCCTGAGTTATGTTGTTCCAAATTCGTAAACCTCACAAAACGCTTGAACTCAGTCCCTCGTTAATGTAGTTCTTGGTTGTGTTGTTTCATACACAAAGGTTCTGCAACTTCCTCAATTTGATTTCATCTTCCATCGCATTTCTATATCAGAGTTGTACTTTATCAAACCGCAAAAGCTCAAATTCATTCTGGGGTTAGCATTACAGGTGTTCCCTGCTTTTCGAATGTTTGCTTTACGAAACCTCACTGTTACGAAAGACCTACATTAGTTACCTGTTTTCGCTAACAGAAGTGTTTTCACTGTTTCGAAAAAAGGCAGCACACGATAAAAGGCAGCACGCGCCCCGAGCAGCCAACCTCCTCCCCCGGAACTGCATTCTAGCCAGCATTGCTTAAACATATGCCTGTGAGCAGCCGTTAGCAAGATGAGTTCTAAGGTATTGGAAAAGCCTAAAAGAGCTCATAAGGGTGTTACACTTAGTGTAAAACTAGAGATAATTAAGCATTTTGATCGTGGTGAATGAAGTAAGGACAAAGTGAGTTTGGCTTGTGGAAGTTGACGAAGATGATGTTGAAGATGTTTTGGCATCCCATGACCAAGAACTGATAGATAAAGAGCTGATGCAATTGGAAGAAGAAAGGATAACAATAGAAACCGAATGCAGTAGCCAACGTGAGGTACTAGGCGGCACCTAATTAATTAGCTTGTTTATTTCGGCTTTTTTCTTAAAGATGTGCTGGGTGCGTCCCGGCTACCGCTGCACCACTGCATGCTTCGCAGATCTGTATCGGTCGGCGGCCTGGAAGTTGGGGACCACTGCACCACCCCAACCTCCGATGACTCAGCCTAACACACCATCATGAGTGTGCTCGGCGCTGTCTTCCCAATTCCAGTAAGTGATACTACACTGTACATACATTACTTCTACTTTATATAGGCTGTGTATTTTTATGTGTTATTTGGTATGATTTGGCAGCTTCATAGCTTAAAGGTTACTGGAGAGAGTGTTTCTGCCGAGAGCGCTTCCGCGAGATTTTTGCTGTGCTAGACAGTGCTGCTGAAAAGTATTTATACTTTATATAGGCTTATCATATCATTCCTGCTTTTACTATATGTTACTGTTATTTTAGGTTTTATGTGTTATTTGGCATGATTTGGTAGGTTATTTTTTGGGTCTGCGAACACTCACAAATTTTTCCCATATAAATAAATGGTAATTGCTTCTTCACTTTACGACATTCTGGCTTACGATCCGATTCATAGGAACGCTCTACCTTTGGATGGTGGGGGAAACCTGTATTCGGTGTACAAAATTCCACATCTCTTTAACTTCTATCTCCTGCTTGTCTAATTCTTTATACAACTCTGACATCGCCACCCACCCTCCTGGGTTAGTGTTGTTCTCTGTATAAATCCCACATCCCACAAACTCACTTCTGAGTTAGTGTTATTCTCTGTATAAATCCCACATCCCACAAACTCATTCCTGAGTTAGTGCTGCTCTCTGTATAAATCCCACATCCCACAAATTCACTCCTGGGTTAGTGTTGTTCTCTGTATAAATCCTACATCCCACAAACTCACTCCTGGGTTAGTGTTGTTCGATATATAAATCCTATATCCCTCAAAGTCACCCCTGGGTTTGTTCCACATCGCTATTCAGGAAGATTTAAACAAGGCTGGTAGGGATGGGAACGAGAGCAGTAGAAAGGGATTGAGAGAAAGGTCGATGTTATGACCAGTATGAACAGGCAGAAGCAAGGTGATGTATAGGTTGAAGTGTGTGTATTGTAATGATAGATATATTACAGGTAAGGGTGATAAACTTACATGGATCAGTATATAAAACTAAGATGGTGTGGCCATAACAAAGAGATTAACAACAATGTATGCTTAAAGTTCCAGGGTTTTAATGCTTTAGTAAAGATAGAGAAGGAGGTAAGAGGAGTGGTGCCGAGAGGGAGGTGTGTTATGAGTCAGGGACAATTATCACAGCTGCACACAGAAGAGACATAATAGGAGGCTCATTCGCTAAGTCTGTAAGAGGAGAATTCAAAAATAAAGTTTAAATCACTCTGATGGGACAATACTACACTCTATTCCCCCCCCCCCCGCCCCAATATCTACAAGGACATTGAAGAACAGACATACAGGCAAATTAGGGAAAGATGTAAAAACAACTGGGACCTTAGATGGGGTAGAATTTGTCAGATGCATCCAGGAAAGTTCCTTTAATTATTATCTGCAGATAGTCCAGATCGTACTGGATCTGGTGTTGGGTAATAAGCCTGGCCGAGTGACTAACCTTTCAGCGTGAGAACCATTAAGGAACAGTATTCACAACTCCTTCAATTTTAAGAATAAGGATGGAACTTGGAGGAGTGCATTAAATTGGAGCAGGGCAAATTATAAGAGCATGAGGCAGGAACTAGGAAGATTTCACTGAGAATAGCTGCTTTTGGGCAATCTGACATGGGGAGGGAATGCCCTGGTTAAGATTTTTACTCCTATGCTGTAGGTATTTCATTTTAGCAGTTCTGTAAGAGCAGTCTGCTCTGCTTTTAGCATGCTTGAGTTTGAGCTAGAGCTAAAGATAAGGGGCTATGTTGTTCAACTTAGGAATGTTGTGTCAACCAATCAGGATGGTGGAATTGGGAGAAGTTTCCAGAGAATGCTGGGTGGAGAGGTTTTTGTGATGGACTCTGGTGTGTGTTGAGGCCTTTTTGGCGGGAACTGGGAGAAGACAGGAGAGAGATGAGGGTGCGTCCCTGTTGCACAAGGTGCTTTTTGCAGATAAATGGCTTCAAGAAGGAAGGACCAATACTCCTGTGAGGGAGTCGGTTTGTTCGAGATGGATTTCAAGCGACATTTTGAATGTGCTGTGTGCTTTCACGCAGACCGTGGGTCAAGCACGTGAGTTAAAGAGTACATCAAGATGAGCTCCATCTTATGTGCATATTTGGACTGGTTTAACTGTAATGGGCTCTTTTTACTTTTTTCTTTTCTTTTTCCTACTAACTGTTCAATAAAGCTGAAATTTGTAAATATATACGTTCTTTACAATTGCAGTATACAATCTGTTATTTCTTGCCGACAGCTAATTGCATGGAGGCAGTATTTACACGGCATTCACACAGATCAGGGTTTGGGTGGTTGAGACATCCCAACTTTCCGGGTTTTGGTGGGACCCAAGTCATATCAACCCTAGACATGTGGAGTTTGTGAAAGGTGGTTTTCTCACCACTGAGTCCAGTGGCTGTTAACGAGGTGTCTAACAAGCTGCGACTCTAGGGATAACAAACACAAAGTACTCTGCAGATGCTGGGGTCAAAGCAACACTCACAACACGCTGGAGGAACCCAGCAGGTCGGGCAGCATCCATGGAAACGATCGGTCAACGTTTCGGGCCAGAACCCTTCATCAGGACTGAAGAGGGAAGGGGCAGAAGCCCTATAAAGAAGGTGGGGGGAGGGTGGGAAGGAGAAGGCTGGTAGGTTCCAGGTGAAAACCAGTAATGGGAAAGTTACAGGGGTGGGGGAGGGGAAGCAGGGAGGTGATAGGCAGGAAAGGTGAAGAAGGAATAGGGGAAAACACAATGGGTAGTAGAAGGAGGTGGAACCATAGGGGAGGTGATAGGCAGCTGGGGGAGGGGGCAGAGTGAAATAGGGATGGGGAAGTGGGGAGAGGGAATTACCGGAAGTTGGAGAATTCTATGTTCACACCAAGGGGCTGGAGACTACCTAGACGGTATGTGAGGTGTTGCTCCTCCAACCTGAGTTTAGCCTCATCATGGCAGTAGAGGAGGCCATGTATGGACATATCCAAATGGGAATGTGAAGCAGAGTTGAAGTGGGTGGCTACCGGGAGATCCGTCTGTTGTGGCGGATGCAGCGGAGGTGCTCAACGAAGCGGTCCTCCAATCTGTGTCGGGTTTCACTGATGTAGAGGAGGCTGCACCGGGAGCACCGGATGCAATAGATGACCCCAACAGACTCACAAGTGAAGTGTTGCCTCACCTGGAAGGACTGTTTGGGGCCCTGAATGGTGGCAAGAGAGGAGGTGTAGGGACAGGTGTAGCACTTACACTTACAGGGATAAGTGCCAGGTGGGAGATCCGTGGGGAGAGATGTGTGGATCAGGGAGTCACGGAGGGACCGATCCCTGCGGAAAGCGGAGAGGGGTGGAGAGGGAAAGATGTGCTTAGTGTGGGGTCCTGTTGAAGGTGGCGGAAGTTGCAGAGAAGTTGGCATCATCTATTGCATCCGGTGCTCCTGGTGCGGCCTCCTCTACTTCAGTAAAACCCGACGCAGATTGGGGGACCGCTTCGTCGAGCACCTCCGCATTCCCATTCAGACATGTCCATACATGGCCTCCTCTACTGCCATGATAAGGCTAAACTCAGGTTGGAGGAGCAATACCTCATATACTGTCTCGGTCGTCTCCAGCCCCTTGGTATGAACATAGAATTCTCCAACTTCCGGTAATTCCCTTCCCCCCCCCTTCCCCTATCCCTATTTCACTCTGCCCCCTCCCCTGGCTGCCTATCACCTCCCCTATGGTTCCGCCTCCTTCTACTACCCATTGTGTTTTCCCCTATTCCTTCTTCACCTTTCCTGCCTATCACCTCCCTGCTTCCCCTCCTGCACCCCTGTATCTTTCCCTTTACTGGTTTTTCACCTGGAACCTACCAGCCTTCTCCTTCCCACCCTCCCCCCACCTTCTTTATAGGGCCTCTGCCCCTTCCCTCTTCAGTCCTGATGAAGGGTTCCGGCCCGAAACGTTGACTGATCGTTTCCACGGATGCTGCCCGACCTGCTGAGTTCCTCCAGCATGTTGTAAGTGCAACTCTACGGATGCCTGGTAAAAAGGGGTTTCAGGCGTATACTTTAAAACTGCACAGAGTATAAGACAGGTATGTTCCAGGAAGGAGGAAGGACAAGGATGGCAGAGAAAAGGAATATCAGATGTCAAGAGATGTAGTGAATTTAGTCGAGAAGAAAAAGGAAGTGTATGTACGGTTTAGGAAGCTAAATTCAAACAGACCCCATGAAGCAAGAAAAGAACTCAAGAAGGGAACTAGAAGATCCAGGAGGGGCCATGAAAAATCCTTGGCAAGTGGGATTAAAAGGAATCCAAAGACATTATATATATATGTCAAGAGCAAAGAGGGAGCATGCGCTTGGAGGCAAAAGATGGATTGTGAGGTCTTGAATTAGTATTTTGCATCAGTATTTACCAAGGAGAATTCGATGGGTATTTTGAGATAAAGGAGGTAATATTAGGTCACTTAAAGAACATTAAGAGAAGTAAGTTCCCAGGAGTTGATGGAATAACCAGCAAGCAAGCCGTTCGATGAAATTGTTACAATTTTACAAAAATCACGTGAGCCCTAAACCGCTGGTAATAGCTGAGAGAGTTAGTTTTTACAAAAGGAACCAGTCAAAAGATGAAAGCATTTCTGAATACATTGCAGAACTGCGCAAACTTTCCCAGTACTGTGACTTTAGAGATTGGCTTTCTGATGCGTTAAGGAACTGGCTTGTCTGTGGCACGCCTAGTCAAAGCACTCCAAAGAGGCTACTGAACATAAGAAACCTAACCTTAGAATGGTCATTGACCATTGCAATATCGTTAGAGACGGCAGCAAAGTATGCAGCACTACAGGAAAGGAGGTTAGAATGTGAAATGCACAAAATGTCCCTGAGTGGTGCAAGAAGCAAAGTACTGATGTGGGAAATCCTCCCATGATGCAAATGACTGTTGGTACAAAGAAAAAGTTTGCAGAAAATGTCACAGACAAGGTCATATAGAGAGAATGTGCAAGGCAGACAACCAAGTGATAAGTCCCAAACACAAAACCAAGCAAATGCATAAAGTTAGTGAACGTAGAACAGAATCAGACAACATAGAATCTGACAAAGGTGAATTGTCATGCCTAGAACTGCAGAGTATAATTGAAGCAGATCACAAAATCATCTGGATCACAATAGATGTGTCTGGTGTAAAACTGTAAATGGAGCTGGATACAGGGTCAGCTTTGTCTATAATTTCCAGAGGTTGACCACAACAGCCTGCTTTCTAAGATACCATGAGAGAAGACCTCAGTGATGCTAACACCTATACAGGCGAATAAGTATCTCCCAAAGGTGAACGGAAGATAAAAGTGATGTATGGAGGCCAAACACAGCAGTTAGAGCTTTAAGTATTGAAAAGTGGAGGGCCAACAGTTTTCGGATGTGAATGGTGGCGAAAAATCCAACCAGACTGGCATACAATCAAAGCACTCAGTGTGACATCAACAGGCAACTGTAACCTAAATGGTAGCATTAATCAGAAGCTGTCTCAGAATGCTAAATGCTAATGAGATGTTTGTGAAGGGAATAGATAAACAGATCGAGGACTTGGCCAAAGATTGTTCGGTATGCCAAAAAGTTCAAAATGTACCCCCACAGGCACTGTTACAAATGATTCCAGAAATGAAAGGGTCATCATATGAGGAATGTTTGATGGCTCTGGATCTGCACTCGCTGGAATTCAGAAGGATGGGGGGGGGAATCTCATTGAAATTTTTCAAATGTGGAAAGAACTAGGCAGAGTAGATGCAGAAAGGATGTTTCCCATGGTGGACAAAAGGGCACAGCCTCAGGATAGAGGGGAAACCATTCAAAACAGAGATGCAGAGAAATTTCTTGAGCCAGAGGGTGGTGAATTTGTGAAATTTGTTGCTACGTGCAGCTCTGGAGGCCAGGTTGTTGGGTGTACTTACGGCAGAGTTTGTAGGTTCTTCTTTGGACATGGCATCAAAGGTTACGGGGAGAAGGCTGGGAAATGGTGTTAAGAAGGAGGAAAAAAAGGATTAGGCATGATTAAATGGCAGAGCAGACTCGATGGGCTAAAATGGCCTAATTCTGCTCCGATATCTTTGGGAGTGGCCGTCTTCACCAAAGAGTACATATTGATTTTGCTGGGCCATTCATGGACTCCACGTTCTTGATTGCTGTGGATGCTCATTCAAAGTAGCCAGAGGTTATAAGAATGAAGTCAACCACCTCAACAAATACCATATCTGCTCTGAGGACTAACTTCGCTGAAAATGGCTTACCAGAAATGACAACGGACCACAATACACCTCAGAAAATTCCAACTGTTCATGAAGAAAAATGGCATCAGACATTTCAAGTCAGCTTCTCACTATCCAGCAACAAATAGGTTAGCTGAAAGGTTTATCCAAACCTTCAAGTCCATTAAAGCAATGGATAAGGAGGACATTTCTCTACAGCACAAGGTGGACAACTTCTTTTCTGTATATCAGAACTCTACCCTTACGACGACAAATCAAACACCTGCAATGCTGTTCATGAGCAGGAATCTGAGATCTCGCATAGACCTTCTGAAACCAGACCTTCAGAGGGTAGTACACAATAAACAGTTAATCCAGTTAAATGAAGCAGCAAGGAGCCTTGAGATTGGACAGAAAGTCCTAGCATGTGATTACTGAGAAGACAAGTGGACACCTTGTAGGATAGCTACAAGAACTGGGCCACTGATGTATACAGTGGATGTTGGAGATCAGACATGGAGACGTCATGTGGACCAGATTCTGGATGTTCAACCAAAGAACACACCTGAGTTGACTGCATCCAACAAGACAGACATATTACAGTCACCGGACTTACCTCTCAGTGATGATGTCACTGACAGCAATGTGACACCGGAAACCAAGAACGTTGTCTTAGACAAGACACCTACAAAACCTTATGCCACTCTACAGGTCCAGAGGTGCTATCGTGAAAGAAACAGAGCGCCACCTAAAAGACTGTCTTTAGAACTGTGAAGTTAGTTATGGACTATTATTGTAACAGCATTCGGAATGTGGGTTATGAGAGGGAAATTGAATGTTTTGTACATAAACAGTTTATGTTACATTAATCTAAAGCCTACTTTGGCATTGCTCCCCAACTCTTCCTATGCTACATCAACAACGCATTGGTGCTGCTTCCTGCACCCATGCTGAGCTCTTTGACTTTATCAACTTTGCCTCTAACTTCCACCTTGCCCTCAAATCTACTTGGCCTACTTCTAACACATCTCTCTCCCCTTTCTAAATCTCTCTGTCTCTATCTCTGGAGATAGTTTATCTGATATCTTTTATAAACCTGTTGACTCTCAAAGCCATCTGGACTATACCTCTTCCCACCTTGTTACTTGTAAAAATGCCATTCCCTTCTCTTGGCTCCTCCATCTCTGCCACATCTGCTTTCAGGGTGAGGCTTTTCATTCCAGAACAACTGAGATACCCTCCTCCTTCAAAGAAAGGGGCTTCCCTTCCTCCATCATCAATCTGCCCTCACTCCATCCTCCCTCCACATCATTATGGATAGGGTTCCTCCTGTCCTCGCGTGCCATCCCACTAGTATCTGTGTCCAGCACATAATTAATCCGTAACTTCTGCCATCTCCAACAGGATCCCACCACCAAGCACAACTTCCCCTTCCCCCCACTCTTTGCCATCAAACACTCATGTGATAACCCTTTCATTCCTGGACTCATTTTTCTGAGACTTATTTGAACCCTCTCCGAAGTCAGCACATCCTTTCTTAAATAATGAGCCCAAAATTGCACACAATATCCCAAGTGAAGCCTCACTAGTGCCTTATAAAGCCTCTCAGCGTTATATCCTTGATTTTATATTCTAGTCCTCTCAAAATGAATGCTAATATTGCATTCAACACACACAAAATGCCAGAGGAACTCTGCAGGCACAGCATCTATGGAAAAGAGTAGTTGATGTTTCTGGCCGAAACCCTTCAGCCTGTCCTGCCAAAGGGTTTCAGCCCAAAATGTAAATTGTTCTCTTCTCCATGAATGCTACCTGGCCTGCTGAGTTCCTCCAACATTTTGTGTGTGTTGCTTAGATTTCCAGCATCTGCAGATTTTCTCTTGTTTGTGATTGGCTACATTGCATTTGCCTTTTCACTATCAAGTCAACTTGCAAGTTAACTTTTAGGAAATCTTTCACAAGAACTCCAAAATCCTCGAATTTTGGAATTTTCACCCCATTTAGAAAATAGTCTACACTTTTATTCTTTCTACCAAACTGCATGACCATACACTTACCGACATTGTATTCCATTTGCCACTTCTTTGCCCATTTCCAAATCCATTTAAGTCCTTCTGCAGCTTCCTTGTTTCCTCAACACTACTTGCCCCTCTACCTATTTTCATATCATCTGCAAACCTGGCCACAAAGCCATCAATTCTGTCAGCCAAATCATTAACGTACAATGTAAGAAGCAGTCCCAACATCGACTCCTGTGGAACACCATTAGTCACTAGCAGCCAACCAGATAAGGCTCCCTTAATCCAACTATTTGCCTCCTGACAATCAACCACTGCTCCATTCATGCCAGTACCTTTCCTGTAATAGCATGGACTCCTATCTTGCCTCACGTGTGGCAACTTGTCAACGGCCTGCTGAAAATCCAAGGACACAACATCCACCGATTTCTTTTGTTTATTCTGTTTGTTATCTCCTCAAAGAATTCCAACTGATTTGTCAGGCAAGATTTTCCCTTAAGGAAACCATACTGATTTTGGCCTATTTTATGATGTGACTCAAGTACCCCAAAACTTTATCTCGAACAATAGACTCAAACATCTTCACAACCACTGAGGTCAGGCTAACTGTTCCTTTCTTCTACTTCCCTCCCTCTTGAAGAGTGGAGTGGCATTTACAATTTTCCAGTCCTCCGGAACCTTGTCATAATCTATTGATACTTGAAAGATCTTTACCAATGCCTCCACAGTCTCTTCAGCTACCTCTTTCAGAACTCTGGGGTGCAGTTGATCTGGTCCAAGTGCCTTATCTACCTTCATACTTTTCAGCTTCCTAGCACTTTCTCCCCGTAAAAGCAACTGCACTCACTTTTGCCCCCGACACTCTCGAACCTCTGGCATGTTGCTTGTGTCTTCTACAGTGAATTCTGATTAAAAAACATTTATTCAGTTTGTCTGCCATTTCCTTGCCCCCCATTACTACCCCTCCAGTGTCATTTGCCAGCAGTTCAACATCTACTCTCGCCTCTCTTTTACTTTTTATATATCTGAAAAATCTTTTGGTATGCTCTTTGATATTATTTGCTACCTTACTTTCATATTTAATCTTTTCCCTTATGCTTTTTTTTAGTTGCCTTCTTTTGGTTTTTAAAAGCTTCCCAATCCTCTAACTTTCCACTCATTTTTGTTCTACTATTTGCCCTCTGTTTTGCTTTTATGTGAGCTTTGACTTCCATTGTCAGCCACAGTTGTGTCATCCTGCTTTTAGAATACCCCTTTACTCTGGGATGTATCTACCTTGTGCCTTCCGAATTGCTCCCAGAAACTCCAGCCATAGTCTCTGCCATCATCCCCGTTAGTGTCCCCTTCCACTCAACTTTGGCCAGCTTCTCTCTCATGCCTCTGTAATGGCTTTTATTCCATTGTAATACTGATACATTTCGCTTTAACTTCTCCTTCTCAAATTGCAGGGTGAATTCTATCATTTTATGATCAGTATCTACCTTAAGCTCTCTAATCAAATCCAGTTCATTACACATCACCCAGTCCAGAATAGCTGATCCCTTAGTGGTCTCAACTATAAGCTGCTCTAAAAAGTCATCTTGTAGACATTCTACAAATTCATTCTCTTTTGATGCAAAATAAGCACCAACCTGATTTTCCGAATCTACCTGCAGATAGAAATCCCCATGACAATCATAATAACATTGCCCTTTGGACGTGCATTTTCCATCTTTCACTGTAATTGATAAGTCACATCCTATCAACTGTTCGGAGGCCATATAGATAGATAGATAGATATCTCCTGTCAATGTCTTTTAACCCTTGCCATTCCATAACTCTACTACAAGAATTCTACATTTTCTGGTCCTACATCAGCTCTTTCTAAGGATTTGATTTCATTTTCTTTTACCAACAGAGTCACGCCAGCCCCCTACCTCCCTGCCTGTGGTTTTGATACAACATGTATCCTTGGATGTTAAGCTCCCAACTATAATCTTTCCCAGCTCAGTGGTGCCCACAACATCATACCCACCAATCTCTAACTGCACTACAAGATTCCATATACTTGGAAGGATAAATTGGAAACAGATGTTCTCAGGGAACTGTATGGAACAAATATGGCAAATGTTTAAGGGATATTTGCATGAGGTTCTGCATAGATACATTCTAATGAGACAGGGGAAGGATGGTAGGGTACAGGAACAGTGGTGTACAAAGGCTGCTGAAAATCTAGTCAAGAAGAAAAGAAGAGCTTACGAAAGGTTCAAAAAACTAGGTAATGATAGAGATCTAGAATATTATAAGGCTAGCAGGAAGGAGCTTAAGAATGAAATTAGGAGAGCCAGAAGGGGCCACGAAAACGCCTTGAAGGACAAGATTAAGGAAAACCCCAAGGCATTCTACAAGTATGTGAAGGGCAAGAAGATAAGACGTGAGAGAATAGGACCAATCAAGTGTGACAGTGGAAAAGTGTACACGGAACTGGAGGAGATGGCAAAAGTACTTAATAGATACTTTGCTTCAGTATTCACTATGGAAAAGGATCTTAGCATTTATAGCGATGACTTGCAGCGGAATGAAAAGCTTGAGCATGTAGATATTAAGGAAGAGGATGTGCTGGAGCTTTTGGAAAGCATCAAGTTGGATATGTCACCGGGAGCAGATGGGATGTACCCCAGGCTACTGTGGGAAGTGAGGGAGGAGATTGTTGAGCCTCTGGCGATGATCTCTGCATCACCAATGAGGACGGGAGAGGTTCCGGAGGATTAGAGGGTTGCGGATGTTGTTCCCTTATTCAAGAAAGGGAGTAGGGCTATCCCAGTGAGTCTTACTTCAGCGGTTGGCAAATTGATGGAGAAGATCCTGAGAGGCAGGATTTATGAACATTTGGAGAGGCATAACATGATTAGGAATATTCAGCATGGCTTTGTCATGGCAGGTCAAGCCTTACGAGCCTGATTGAATCTTTTGTGGATGTGACTAAACACATTGATGAAGGCAGAGCCGTGGATGTAGTGTATATGGATTTTAGCAAGGCATTTGATAAGGTACCCCATGCACGGCTTGTTGAGAAAGTAAGGAGGCATGGGATCCAAGGGGACATTGCTTTGTGGATCCAGAACTGGCTTGCCCAAAGAAGGCAAAGAGTGGTCATATTCTGAATGGAGGCCAGTGACCAGTGGTGTACCTCAGGGATCTGTTCTGGGACCCATACTCTTTGTGATTCTTATAAATGACCTGGATGAGGAAGTGGAGGGATGGGTTATTAAATTTGCTGATGACACAAAGGTTGGGGGTATTGTGGATAGAGTGGAGGGCGGTCAGAGGTTATAGCAGGACATTGGTAGGATGCAAAACTGGGCTGAGAAGTGGTAGATGAAGTTCAACCCAGATAAGTATGAGGTGGTTCATTTTGGTAGGTCAAATATGATGGCAGAATATAGCATTAATGGCAAGACTCTTGGCAGTGTGGAGGATCAGAAGGATCTCGGGGTCCAAGTCCATAAGACACAAAGCTACTACGGAGGTTGACTCTGTGGTTAAGAAGGCATACAGTGCATTGGCCTTCATCAATCGCGGGATTGAGATTAAGAGTCGAGAAGTAATATTGCAGCTATATTGGATCCTAGTCAGACCCCACTTGGAGTACAGTGCTCAATTCTGGTCGCCCCACTACAGGAAGGACATGGAAACCATAGAAAGGGTGCAGGCAAGATTTACAAGGATGTTGCTTAGATTAGGGAGCATGCCTTATGAGAATAGGTTGAGTGAACTCGGCCTTTTCTCCTTGGAGTGACGGAGGATGACAGGTGACCTGATAGAGGTGTACAAGATAATGAGAGGCATTGATTGTGTGGATAGTCAGAGGCTTTTTCCCAGGGCTGAGATAGCTAGCACGAGAGGGCATAGTTTTAAGGTGCTTGGAAGTAGGTACAGAGGAGATGTCAGGGGTAAGTTTTTTTATGAAGAGAGTGGTGAATGCGTGGAATGGGCTGCCAGCGGCGGTGGTGGAGGCGGATACAATGCGGTCTTTTAAGAGACTCCTGGATGGATACATGGAGCTTAGAAAAATAGAGGGCTATGGGTAACCCTAGGTAGTTCTAAGGTAAGGACATGTTTGGCACAGCTTTGTGGGCTGAAGGGCCTGTATTGTGCTGTAGGTTTTCTATGCTTCTATACCTTATTCCATATACTGTGTGCATTCAAATATAACATCTTAGTCCTGTATCCATCATCCTTTTCAATTTTGTCCCGCTTCTACACTTCAACTACTTCCACTGACTGCAGTTGATAAGTTGCTCTATATCTGCTTATCCTTCCTGACAGTCTCAATGTGCAATGCCTTTGCTTGTATACTAACATTCTCAGTGCTATCATTCAGTTTCCCATTCCCCTGCCAAATTAATTTAAACTCTCCCCAACAGTTCCAGCAAATTTGCCCACAAGGGTATTGGCCCCCCTTGGGTTCTGGAATAACCAGTCCCTTCTGTCTAGGTCATACTTTCTGCAAAAGAGATCACAATGATCCAGAAATCAGAAACCCTGCCCCCTGCACTTGTTCCTCAGCCACACATTCATCTGCCAAGTTATCCTATTCCTACCCTCACTGACTTGTGGCATAGGCAGTAACCCAAAGATTAGTACCCAGGAGGTCCAGTTTTTCAGCTTTATTATGTATTGCTGCCAATACATATACTGCTGCCAAAGACGACAAATTTCATGATGTACACCAGCAATATTAACCCTGATTCTGATTCCGATGTATTCAAATTGGAGGTTGATAGGTTCTGGATTAGTAAGGTTGTCAAAGGTTACAGGAAGAAGGCAGGAGAATGGGGTCAAGAGGAAAAATAAATCATCATTTCAAATGGTGGAACAGACTCAATAGGCCGAATGGCTTAAATCTGCTACTCTGTCTTATGGTTTTAAACATTGGATTCCGGTTATTTGAGACACAATGTGACCAGTAAATTTTAGCCCAAATAAGTGACTCATCCAATTACCCGAAGTTTCAGGGAAATAGCTACAAAGGTACAAAAAAGACAAACTACCATTCAAATCTGAGGAAATCTGCAGATGCTGGAAATCCAAGCAACACACACAAAATGCTGGAGGAACTCAGCAGGTCAGGCAACATCTATGGAAAAGTGTAAACAGCCCACGTTTCCAGACCAGATGCTTCATCAGGACTGAGTATCAAATTATGTATTTAAAGGAAGGCCAAATTAGAACATTACCAATACTACTACAGAAATAGAAAACTATGTTTTAGTTGCTAATAGTTATCAGTGGAGGAAATCATCCATTGTATGATCATTTGGATCACTGGGATTTCTTCTGGGGGAGGTATGACTTGTTCAAAAGTGACAGGTTGCACTTGAACCCGAGGGGGACCAATATTCGTGTGGGCAGGTTTGTTAGAGCTGTTGGGGAGGGTTTAAACTAATTTGGCGGGGGTGGTGGGAACCGAAGTGATGGACTCAGGATAGGACAAATGGTAAGAAAGTAAAGATAGTATGCAGACAGACTGTCAGGAAGGGCAGGCAGGTGATGGGACACAGACGCAGCCAACGGGGTGAGCATCAGTACACTAGGCATGCAAAATCAAAAAGGGCTCTATTAGTAAAGAATGGCATCAAATCAGTAGAAAGATGTGACATGCGATGGAATTGCAAGGGTAAAAGGACGTTGATGGCAATTATATACAGGCCTCCCAACAGTGGCTGGGAGGTGGACCACAGATTACAAAAGGAAATAGAAAAGGCGTGTCAAAAGGGCAACGTTATTATAAATTTTAACATCGACCTGATTGGAAAAATCAGGTTGGTAATGGATCTCAAGAGAGTGAGTCTGTTGAATGCCTAAGAAATGGCTTTTAAGAATAGACTGTCATTGAGCATTTGATAAGGTACCCCATGCAAGGCTTATTGAGAAAGTAAGGAGACATGGAATCCAAGGGGACCTTGCTTTGTGATTCCAGAATTGGCTTGCTCACAGAAGGCAAAGAGTGGCTGTAGATGGGTCATATTCTGCATGGAGGTCGGTGACCAGTTGTGTGCCTCAGGGATCTGTTCTGGGACCCCTTCTCTTCGTGATTTTTATAAATGACCTGGATGACGAAGTGGAAGAATGGGTTAGTAAATTTGCTGATGACACAAAGGTTGGAGGTGTTGTGGATAGTGTGGAGGGCTGTCAGTGGTTACAGTGGGACATCGATAGAATGCAAAACTGGGCTGAGAAGTGGCAGATGGAGTTCAACCCAGATAAGTGTGAGGTGGTTCATTTTGGTAGGTCAAATATGATGGCAGAATATAGTATTAATGGCAGTGTGGAGGATCAGAGGGATCTTGGGGTCTGAGTCCATAGGGCACCCAAAGCTGCTGCGCAGGTTGACTCCGTGGTTAGGAAGGCATACAGTGCATTGGCCTTCATCAACCGTGGGATCGAGTTTAGGAGCCGAGAGGTAACATTACAGCTATATAGGACCCTGGTCATGCTCCACTCGGAGTACTGCTCTCAGTTCTGGTCAGCTCACTACAGGAAGGATGTGGAAATCACAGAAAGGGTGCAGAGGAGATTTACAAGGATGCCTGGATTGGGGAGCATGCCTTATGAGAATAGGTTGAGTGAACTCCACCGTTTCTCCTTGGAGCGGTGGAGGATGAGAGGTGACCTGATAGAGGTGTGTAAGATAATGAGATGCATTGATCGTGTGGATAGTCAGAGGCTTTTTCCCCAGGACTGAAATGGCTAACATGAGAGGGCACAGTTTTAAGGCGCTTGGAAACAGGTACAGAGAAGGTGTCAGGGGGAAGTTTCTTATGCAGAGAGTGGTGAGTGCATGGAATGGGCTGCCGGCAACGGTGGTGGAGGCAGATACGTTAGGGTTTTTTAAGAGACTCCTGGATAAGTACATGGAGCTTTGAAAAATAGAGGGCTATGGGTAACCCAAAGTAATTTCTAAAGTACATGTTCGGCACAGCATTGTGGGCCAAAGGGCCTGTATTGTGCTGTTGATTTTCTATGTTTCTATGAGCCTACTAGGGGATCAGCTATACTGGATTGGGTGTTACGTAATGAACCAGATGATTAGGAAGCTTAAGGTAAAAGAACCCTTAGGAACCAGTATTCACAATATGATTGAGTTCAACTTGCAATTCGATAGGGAGAAAGTAAAGTCTGACACAGCAGTATTTCAGTGTAGTAAGGGTATGAGTGCGGAGTTGGCCAAAGTACAGTACATTGGAAGGAGCTGCTGTCAGGGATGTCAGCAGAGCAGCAATGGCATGCGTTTTTGGGAAAAATGAGGAAGGTGCAGGACATGTGTACGTATTCCAAAAATGAAGGAATACTCAAATGGCAAAATAGTAAATCCATGGCTAACAAGGGAAGTCAAAGTTAATATAAAAACAAAAGAGAAGGCATAAAACAAAGCAAAAATTAGTGGGAAGATAGAGGATTTTTTGAAAAACTACACAGAGCACCTAGAAGAATCATTAGAAGGGAAAAGATGAAATATGAAAGCAAGTTAGCAAATAATAACAAAGTGGATAGTAAAAGTTTTTTCAAGTATGTAAAAAATAAAAGAGAGATGAAATATAGGACGGCTGGAAAATGAAGCAAGAGAAATAATAGTGGGGGACAAGGAGATGGCAGATGAACTAAATGAGTATTTTGCATCAGTTTACACTGTGGAAGACACTAGCAGTGTGCCAGTGTTGTAGTGTGTGAAGGAAGAAAAGTGGATGCAGTTACTATTATAAAGGAGAAAGTGCTCAAAATCTGAAAGACATAAAAGTACATAAGTCACCCAGACCAGATGAACTGCACCCTAGGGTTCTGAAAGAGGCAGCGTTAGAGATTGTGGTGGCAATAGCAATGATCTTACAAATATCATTGGACTCTAGCATGGAGCCAGATGACTGGAAAATTGCAAATGTCACTCGACTCTTTAAAAAAGGAGGTAGGCAGCAGAAAGGAAATTATTGGCCAATTGGCCTGACTTCAGTGGTTGGGAAGATATTAGAGTATACTCTTCAGGTGATGGAGTACTTGGAGATACAAGATAGTACAAAGTCGGCATGATTTCCTTACGGGACAATCCTACCTGACAAACCTACTGGAATTCTTTGAGGAGATTACAAGTAGGATAGGTAAAGGGGATGCAGTGAATGTTGTATATTTCGACTTTCAGAACGCCTTTGACAAAGTGCCACACATGAGACTGCTTACCAAATTAAGAGCCTGTGGTATTACAGGAAAGTTACTAACATAGTTAGAGCATTGGCTGACTGGAAGAAGGCAACAAGTGGGAATAAAAGTGTCCTTGGCTGGTTGGCTGCCAGTGGCTAGTGGTGTTCCGTAGGGGTCAGTGTTGGGACCACTTCTTTTTATACTGTCTATAAATGATTTAGATGATGAAGTAGATGGCTTTGTTGCCAAGTTTTTAGATGATATGAAGATCGGTGGAGGGGCAGGTAGTGTTGAAGAAACAGGTACAATGCAGAAGGACTTAGACAAGAAAGTGGCAAATGAATTATAATGTCGGAAAATGCACTTCGGTAGTAGAAACAAATGTGCGGACTATTTTCTAAACAGGGAGAAAATCCAAAAATCTGAGATGCAAAGGGACTTGGGAATCCTTGTGCAGAACACCCTAAAGGTTAACTTGCAGGTTGATTCAGTGGTGAGGAAGGCAAATGCAATGTTAGCATTCATTTCAAGACGTCTCGAATACAAGCGCAGCGATGTTATGCTGAAGCTTTATAAGGCACTGGTGAGGCCTCATCTTGAGTATTGTGTAGTTTTGGGTTCCTCATCTTACAAGAGACGTGCTGGCATTGAAGAGGGTCCAGACAAGGTTCACAAGGATGATTCCAGGAATGAAAGGGTTATCATACAAGGAACGTTTGATGGCTCTGGGTCTGTACTCGCTGGAATTTGGAAGGACGAGGAGGGATCTCATTGAAACCTTTTGAATGTTGAAAGGCCCAGACAGAGTAGATGTGGAAAAGATGTTTCCCATGGTGAGAAAGTCTAGGACAAGAGGACTCAGCCTCAGCGTAGACGGGCATCTATTCAAAACAGAGATGTGGAGAAATTTCTTTAGCCAGAGGGTGGTGAATTTGTGGAATTTGTTGCCATATGCAGCTGTGGAGGCCAGGTCGTTGGGTGTATTTAAGACAGAGATTGATAGGTTCTTGATTGGACATGGCATCAAAGGCTACGGGGGGGGGGAGGGGAAGGTCAGGAAATGGGGTTAAGAAGGGAAAAAAGGATCAGTCATGATTGAATGGCAGAGCAAACTCAATGGGCCAAATGGCCTAATTCTGCTCCTATGTCTTATGGTCTTGTATGCTGCCATGTTCTTTTGTTTGATTGTAAATGAACAAAATCAATGCAAAATCTACAGCAGGTAAGTGACAGCCTTCACACAATGCTTTTGATGATTGCATTCTTCAAATCTTCATTTTCATTGCAAAGTTTTCTGCAATGGGAGATTGAAAATTTGGTTAAGTGGTGTCATAGCAACAACCTCTTATTCAAAGTCAGCAAGACCAAGGACTACTGTAGACTTCAGTAGAGGGAAACCTGAGATTTATGAGCCAATTCTCATTGGAGGATCAGAGGTGCAGAGGGTTAGAAACTTTAAATTCCTGGGAGTTTCTATTTCAGAGATTCAGTCCTGGTCCAGATTCGGTCCAGTACATCAAATACTGTCAATACTGTCATAGGAAAGCAGCATCATCAGACATCCTCACCACCCAGGCCATGCTCTTTTCTCACAGCTGCCATTAGGTAGAGGGTACAAGAGCCTCAGGACTTGCACCATGTTTGTTGTTGTTCAGTCATTAAGTTGAGTCCAACTCTTCATAACCTAATAGACCATAGGGTTTTCATGGCAAGTAACCCTTTGTGGAAGCCATCAGGAGGGATGGGGGCATAAGAGGGGTGACGCTGCCAGGCAGTGGAGGGACCCAAGTGAAAACCTCCCTGTACATGGACGACGTCACCGTCTTCTGCTCTGATCCGAGGTCAGTTCGCAGGTTGATTGGCACCTGCGAACAGTTCGAGCTAGCGTCGGGGGCCAGGGTCAACCGCACAAAGAGCGAAGCCATGCTCTTTGGCAACTGGCCCGACCGATCCAGCGTCCCCTTCACCATCAGGTCCGACCACGTGAAGGTGTTGGGGGTCTGGTTCGGAGGGGCTGAGGCGTGCAACAAGAACTGGCAGGAGCGGACTGCCAAGGTGAAACAGAAACTGGGACTGTGGACTGTCGATAACAGGCAAGAACCTGGTCATCAGGTGTGAGGTGCTCTCAGGGCTGCTGTACTTGGCGCAGGTCTGGCCCGTCCCCCGCTCCTACAGCTCGGAAATCACCCGAGCTGTCTTCAGATTCGTCTGGGGATCCAAGATGGAGCGGGTGAGACGGACCGCCATGCACAAGTCCCTGGACAACGGGGGCAAGAACGTCCCCAATGTCGCCCTCACCCTGATGGCCAGCTTCGTATGTGGCTGCATCAGGTTGTGTGTAGAGCCCAGGTATGTGGGCACCAAGTACCACTATGTGCCCAGGTTCTACTTGTCGCCCTGGCTACGAAGGATGGGTCTGGCCCCACTCCCGCGCAACGCCCCAGTCAGCTGGTCGTTGCCGGCATACCTATCCCACGTAGCAAAGTTCTTCCAGGAGAACGCCTTTGACCACAAGGCCATCAGGCAGTGGTCGGCACGAAGTGTCCTGCAGGCACTGCAGGAGAAGGACGTGATGGACACAGTGGGGTGGTTCCCTGAGCAGACTGTCCAGTTCATCTGGCAAAATGCCTCATCGCCAGATCTCACCAACAGGCACCAAGACCTCGCCTGGCTGGCGGTGAGAGGGGCCCTCCCAGTCAGAGCCCTCCTGTACGCCCGGAACGTCATCTCCGCACCTCACTGCCCACGGGAGGACTGCAGTGAGGAGGAGTCTGTGACCCACCTCTTTGCACACTGCCAGTTCGCAAAGAGGGTGTGGAGGAGGATGGACGGGCTAGTGTCACGTTTCATCCCCAGCAGCTGCGTGACAGAGGACTCTCTGATCTACGGGCTGTTCCCGGGGACGCACACGGAGACCAACATCCGGTGCTGCTGGCAGATCATCAACTCGGTGAAAGACGCTCTTTGGTCAGCCCGAAACTTGATGATCTGCCAGCACATGGAGATGTCCGTGGGAGAATGCTGCCGACTGGCACACTCTCGGCTGCAGGAGTACGTGCTGAGGGACGCACTGAAACTCGGTGCAGCCACCGCAAGGGCCCGGTGGGGAAGGACCACAGTATAGGTTTCTCCACCCGTGGGAGTGGGAGGGGTCGGTGGGCGGGGAGTATACCCCTCAACAATGAGATGCTAAGCTGAACTACTGGAGTGCCACGTGGGTGGCTATAAACACGGGTATTTTACTGAGTATAATGGAAACGTATGTAAAGGATGAAAAGTGATTGAATGGTTTATTGTATATATTTATTTTTGAATAAAGTATATTTTGAAATAAAAAAAAAAGATACAGACGTAGATTGCCAGACCCTTCTTCCATGCAGATACGGCTGCTGCCCAGGTTGGGACCCGGCTGGGTTTGAACTTAGGACCATTTGCCTTGAAGACCAGTACTGATTGCATTACACCAGCAGCTGGCCCAAGAAGTTACTAGCCCACGAACATCAGGCTCTTGAACAAATGGGTTAACTCCACTCATTTGTCCATCCATTAAGATGTTCCCACAACAAGCAATTTCACTTGAAGAACTCTTTATCTCATGTTCTCATTATTTATTACTATTTATTTATATTTACATTTGCACAGCTTGTTGTCTTCTGCACTTTAATTGATCTTTCATTGTCCCTGCTGTCATTACTATTCTATAGATTTGCTGAGTACGCCTGCAGGAAAATGAATCTCAGAGTTGTATTTTTTATATATATTTATAGGCATCCATTAGTCTCGTGAGACCATGGATTTGCGCCTTGGAAGGTTTCCAGGGCGCAGGCCTGGGCAAGGTTGTATGGAAGACCAGCAGTTGCCCATGCTGCAAGTCTCCCCTCTCCACGCCACCGATGTTGTCCAAGGGAAGGGCATTAGGACCCATACAGCTTGGCACCGGTGTCGTCACAGAGCAATGCGTGGTTAAGTGCCTTGCTCAAGGACACAACACACTGCCTCAGCCAATGTTCAAACTAGCGACTTTCAGATCACTAGACGAACGCCTTAACCACTTGGTCACACGCCAACACTCAGAGTTGTATATGGCAGGGGTCCCCAACCTTTTTTGCACCGCAGACTGATTTAGCATTGACAATATTCTTGCGGACCGCCCGACGGTGGGGGGGGGGGTGCGGATGTTCAAGTAGGGTTGCCAACTTCCTCACTCCTAAATAAAGGGCAAAAGTAGCAGTCAAATACGGGACACTTGTGTTTATCCCGAGAAAGACTACCATGACCATGAAGCCTTGCGTGGGCACCTGTGTGCGCATGCATGACATGCGCATGTGTGTACGTGCCGATTTTTTTTCTACAAATTGGTTTTGGCTTAATCTTCCCGATTCTGTTAAGTGAAACTACACTGTACATACATTATTTCTACTTTATATAGGCTGTGTATTTATCATATCATTCCTGCTTCCACCATATGTTAGTGTTATTTTAGGTTTTATGTGTTATTTGGTATGATTTGGTAGGTTATTTTTTGGGTCTGGGAACGCTCAGAAGTTTTTCCCATATAAGTTAATGGTAATTGCTTTTTCGTTTTACGCCATTTCGGCTTACCAACGGTTTTATAGGAATGCTCTACCTTAGCAGGGGAAATACGGGACAAGGGCGGTTAGCCCAATATACAGGATGTCCTGGCTACTACGGGACAGTTGGCAACCCTATGTTCAAGTTCAACAGTGCGTGACAGGGAATGAGGAAAGGTGCAGCTGACTCATATCATTTCATATTGCCAAATCATATCGTTTCCTCGCACATGTAGCACATGTTTTGCAGCTCGGTGATTAGGGACCACTGGTATATGGTGACATATATAGGTATATACTTAGTTAATAAAACTTACTTTGAACCTTTGAAACTGTTCAGCAACAGTCCACTGTCTCAATTAAGCAATATAGTGTCCCAAATAAATGAAGAAAATCTCAGCTATTTGCTCAATTAGATTTTGTTTTTTTAAGAGTTGTCCTAAATACCAGAATCCACTGTATTGAAAAGAAATCCTGATTACAATGCTGCTGTAGTTCTCATTCTCAACACCAGACGGAGATAGAATGAGCACTGGTTGGTGCACATACAAAATTCTGGGGAAATTCAACAGGTCAGGCAACATCTATGAGGGAAATAAACAATCGACGTTTCAGACTGTGTGTCCTTCAAGACTTCCAGCATCTGCAGTATCTCTTGTATCTATGGCTGGTGGCCCACATCAATAGCAAATCATTTTAAGCACAGCCACAAATCACTCAACATGGATGAAAAGCAGTAAACTATTTCAAATGCCTCATTTTTGTAAATCATTTCCAGAATTTCTACTTTTACCTTTGTAAATACATATGTATAACTCAATAAATAAACCAGTTAACATTTTCCATGGTGAATAGCTCCCTATAAATATATCACTACAGCTCTCTGGTTATTACTAAATGACAGATCAGTTAAGCGGTACAAATTCCTACACCATTCATTCTATATTATAGTGCACTGCTTCATAAGTTTGTATCAGTGTCAATAGGCTGGGTCACAAACACAGCAATTCCAACAAAGTTTTAAATTCTCTTCCACATAGAAGACTTGTATTACAAAGCATTGTCTTATGAGAGCAACACACACAAAATGCTGGAGGAAATCAGCAGGCCAAGCAGCATCTATGGAAAAAGGTACAGCCGACGTTTCGACCCAAAACCCTTCGGTAGGACTGGATTTCAGCCTGAAACATTGACTGTACTTTTCTCCATAGATGCTGCCAGCCTGCTGAGTTCCTCCAGCATTTTGTGTATATTGCTCGGATTTCCACAATCTGCAGATTTTCTCTTGCCTGTGATTGTCTTATGAGATCTGAGTAAAGCCTCAAAGTAACACTGGTTCTCTGGAAAGCATATTTCTCTACCATCTCCCCCATAGCTTTTCAATTCCTTTCTAAAAAAAGAGCAAAAATAATTACATAAAATAAGAACTCAAAAGCTTGGCAGCAATGTACTGACATGGAAGGTGGCGTATGGAAAGAAAACCAGAATATACAGATCATTTTCATGTAGCTGCAACAGAGATCAGTTCTACAACCTTCAATGTTCACATTATATATGTGAACCATTAGCTTTTATTACAAGGGGCATGAAATACAAGTCTTGCTACAATTATTAGTAGGTTGGCAGGTCACTGTAAGTTGCCTCATGTGTAGTGAACAGTAGACTCTGGGGAAAACTGACAAGAACGGTGGGGGGGAGGGAGAATAAGTTAGAACTCTCCCCCCTCCCATTGGACAGCAGAGGACACAAAAATCTGAAAGCAAGTAGCACCAGGTCTACCGACACCTTCCACCCCACTGATATAAGACTATTATTCTCTAGTACGATGAGATGGACTCCTGACCTCACAATCTACCTCATTATCTTGCATTGTACCTTTTACCTGAACTGCACTTTCTCTGTAGCTGTTGCACTTCATTCTGCCTTCTGTTATTGTTTTGCCTCAATGCACTGCTTTGTTTTGATGCATACAAACAGTATGCAAAACAAGCTTTTCACTGTACCTCAGTACGTGACAGTAATAAACCAATTCCAATATAGGATTAGTGTAAATGTCCATGTGGACTCTTTGGGCCAAAGGCCCTGTTTCTGTGCTGTATGACTCTATGATTCTTTAACTGCGTAGAGCTTTGGCAAGATTATACCCATTCAGAATTTTGGCCTTCCATTGCAGGAAATATCTTATGCCTCACAATGATGAAAATGGCAGATTCACAAGACTAAATCTTCAGATCAAAAAGAAGCGATTGATTATGTTGGGCGTATTCTCTATGAACTTTAGAATACAGGATTCCAAAAGAGATTTATATGATAGATGCTTTACACACACTAATTGAGAAACTTGCTGGGATTCCCTTAGTTTATTTGGGACACTATGCCACTTAATTGGAGCAGGAAATTGTTGCCAAGCAGTTTCGAACTAGCATCAGTCATGCGCACTTGTGTGGCCGTTTGACGCTACACTGTGTGTAGAGTGAAAAGTTTTTGAATAGCATCAGTTGCATGTGTTTGTGTTCAAAAAAGTGATTTTTGTCACTGATAGTTGCTGAGAAAAAGTATAAAGCAATTCAGAACTTTTGCTCACAGTGGCTTCAAGCATTCAGGCCAGGAGTGAAAATGAAATGATTCCACTATCTCAGTAAGTTAGGATCTGCGAAGAATTTTAAGGTATTGAAAAACAGTTTGAATGTTAAAATGAAAACTAAGATTTGGAAAATGCTATCATCTATAACATTGTATGAAGGCAGTCCATTATCTACACTAGGCATCTGCACTGAGTTTGTTCATTGTGTACAATGGATGAATTCCTCCACCGATAATTATTAGTAACTAACACAGTTTTATAGTACTGTAGTGGTCTGATTTGTTCTGTATTTCATTTAAATACATAATTTGTTACTCAGTTTGTCTTTTTTACACCTTTGTAACTATTTATATGAAACATCAACTATTTGGGCCAAAATGTTCTGGTCCCAATTAACCAGAATCCACTATATATTTTGGCTTAAAAGTAAGTTACTGAGCCAGAATAAAACATTAAACACCACAAGGGTAAACACAATAACACAGGTCAAGTACAGTTAATAAAATGTCTCATCACTTGAAGGAAATCTGTACCAAAGTTCAAATATATTGTACTAAGTCATTTTATGCACACAAGGGCACAAATGGTTAGGGCAGATTCGAGGAAAATTCAACTGGGCCTGTCTTTAAGCAAGTGGTCAACAGAATGAATGTTGTTTGACAAGTTGTAAAGTTTTGTCCAGGCTCTGGAACACCGCGCTCACTCCGTCCATACCACACTATTAGTATGTGCAGGGAACACGGTGTTTCCGGGGTGGTTGAAGGTGCTGAAAATGTTCCCGACAAGTGTGACAATATAATTAGCACAACTGGCACCTGTACCCACACCCCTGCCAGCTTCCCGGCCTCCTCCCACCAATCCGCTCCGCCTAGGGGAGAGCTGCCTATTTGAACTTACCCTACCGTATAAGCTCCCTGCCTTTCCTGCCCTTCCTTTCCTTCCTTCCTGCTCGAGCTCCGTTCCTGGTTTCCTGCCTTCACTCTCTCATCGCTGCAGATGCCTCGGTGAGAAGATAGGGAGGGGGGCGGGTGGTAGTGGTGGACAAACGATTGGGCCTGCCGCTAGGGCCGCCGGGATTCGTAGTCCTTCTACTCAATTTTCCTACTGCCTTCATCCGAGTGAAACTACAGCTCCCGGTGGCCCCTGTGGCGTCCGGCGCATGCTCATCAGCTGTTTGGGAATCGACTGGCAGGTTTGTCGCCTTCTTCCGATGCCCATGTTATACAAGATGGCAAAGGATCGACGGCGTACGGAGGGAGGTGGGGCTATGGCTAAGCAGGGTTTTCCGCAGATACAGCTCAGTGATCGTTTACTCGGGCGAAATGGCGGGAAGCTCACTGGTGGTATAGACGGCTGCTGGGCAACGACTCTGCTCTACCCGAATGGCCCGCTCCCTTGCCTGATGCATCTTGCCTCCCAACAGTCTTTCTTCATCCACATCATTTACTAACCTTCCAGAAAACACATCACCCCCAACTAACCTTCAGATATTTCCAAAGTAGTAATTGAACCCCGATTTTGCAGTCTTATGTTGTTAACATTGGAGGCTCCTAAGCAAATTGTAAAATATTCCAGTGAAATTTGTTCAACGTTTCTATTTTTTAATAAGGCAGATGAGGTATAATGTTCGTACCATTTTAATCACTTAAATTACAAAAAAAATTCATGATAGTTTGCGTCTGAAAATGAATTATGAGTTTACATTGTTACAGTGAATGCAGAAGAATGCTGAAACTCTTATCCCCCCGCCCCCCCCCCGAACATTCCCACTTCCAAACAAGAGAAAATCTGCAGATGCTGGAAATCCAAGCAACACACAAAAATCGCTGGAGGACTTCAGCAAGCCAGGCAATGTCTATGTTTCGGGCTGAGACAATTCAGGAGGACCAATTTCATTCAAATTTCTCATTGCCATCCTCACAATGCCCAAGACATAAATCTTCCAATTTCCTTCCTTGTTATTCTGCATATCCCTACCCTTTCCTTGCCTTAACACACCCTGGCTCTGTGGTTCAGAAGGGAAGAGAGGAGAAGAAGATTGTGATGGTGATGGGGATTCAATAGTTAGAAGAGCAGACAAGAGATTCTGTAGACTTGAAAAGACCCCTAGGTGCAGGTGCAGGTGCAGGTGCCAGGGTCAGGGACATCTCAGATCAGATCCACGGCATTCTTTGGGGAGAATGAGTAATCAGCAGTCATTGTACATATTGGTACCAACGGCATAGGTAGTAAAAAGTATGAGGTCCTGAAGAGACAATATAGGTAGGAAGCTGAAAAAGCAGGAGCTCAAGGTTAGTTTTTGAATAAAGGATGTTTCATCAAGGGATGGATATGGGAGAACGATCTCATTGGATTGGAAGTATGTGAACGGGCTGTTCAAGAACAGTGCCTGCAGGAAGCATAGTATTTTTTTTCACAGAGACTTTCAGAATTACGATCAGGTGCTCCTGGCAGGAGGTTATCAGGAAGACGTTTGTGAGGAGAAGAATGCCGTCCATGAAAACCCATAGTTTGGGGAAACCTATAATATAAGCAAGTCAGTCTGCTCCTGTGGACTGGCAGAATCTCTCTTGAATATAAAACTTAAATAATCACTCTAGTGCAACAGTATGTAGCAAGCTGTGAGATCTACAGTAATCAGTAGCAACAATAGGCTGGAAAGATCCTGAGACTAAGAAATTGAGAGTAACATTGGTGGTCAAAGCAGTCCAGACACACATGGAGCCTGAAGTTGCAGGAATTCATAGATCTGAATGTGCATAAAGAACAGAGTTTTACTGTTGCCTCTCTAAGTAGCATGGTCTTGGGGGAATAAAACCAGGTTACTCTTCTCTTTTTCAAACCTGTGAAGTTGAATGTATTACTGGAGCTAAATTTTGCATTTGCGTAACTGTTGATGGCATTTAGATGGAGGTGATTTGGTAAACATAAATTCCACCATAATATCAGACATTAGTTTTCTCAGTGAACTCCGGAACTCAGAAGTTGTACAAAACTATTCTGCTTTGAGCTAAAGCCATAGGGTTTAGAGTGCTCAGTAGGATTTTTTTAAAGTTGGAGTTAGTGGGTAAATTTCAAAGCCACATTTAATCCCTTTGTTTAATAGCTTGGATTTAAATCTGGTTTAGCCCATCTCATATAATATTCTATCATACAAAGGTAAGCATTCCTGTTGAATAGATTACATTTGGCTGATCTACAAATGTGAAATGCTTGTGTGGAATCTCGGGAGGAGGAAGAAAGAAGGGCCATGCAGCAACTGGTAGCAGCTGACTCAACATGGAACATATGCATTGCTGAACAGGACAGAGAGTTTTATATTTAGTGATTCAAACTTTAGATGCCAGATTAAGTTACGTTTGGCAATGTCTGAGAGGATTTGTGGAGCATTGAGCTTTTAACTATTTAGTTGCATGAGGTTCTATTGGATAGCACAGTAGCATAGAAGTTAGCACATCATTTTACAGTGCTAGCGAATACTCATGCAACAGGGTTTCAATTCCAGTTTTCTCCCTCGTTCCAGAGGCAGGTGGTTAGGGTAGATGAGTTGTGGGCATGCTAAGTTGGCACTTTTGGACTGCCCAGCACAATCCTCATTGATCTGATTTGACGCAAAGCATTTCACTGTATATTTCAATGCTTCATGTACATGTGACAAATAAAGCTAATCTTTATTTATTTGTTTTCAAGGGGCAGGAACAGGAAAGTTAAACCATCAAGCTATTGAGATTACAACATCAGGAACAGGAGTAGGCCAGCAGGGTTCTTAAGCTTAACCTACAATTCAATGTGACCTTACCTCACCTATGCTGCCTCAACACCTCTTCTGTACCAGTTCCCTACATTTCTCAATCCCTTGAACTTTCAAATATTTATCTATCTCCACCTAATGATATAGCATCCACCAACCTTGGGAAGAGAATTCCAGGAATGTACCACCCTCGGAGAAATTTCTATGCACCTCAGTTTTAACTGACTAGCCCCCTTATTTTGTAACTATGTCCTCTTGTTTGTAACTTTTCTAGTGAAAGCATCCCAACATTTATCCTGTCAAGCCCTGGACGACTGGAAATTTGCATATATCACTCCACTCTTTAAGAAGGAAGGAAGGTAAAAGAAAGGAAATTATAGGCTAGTTAGCCTAACTTCAGTGGTTAGGGAAGTGTTGGAGTCCATTATTAATAGTGAGGTTTAGGGCTACTTGGAGACTAACAATAAAACAAGACAAAGTCAGTATGGTTTCTGTAAAAGGACATCTTGCCTGACATCAGGTACAGTATAGTTCTTTGAGGAAGTAAGAAGCAGGGTGGACAAAGGAGAGGGAGTGGATGTTACTTACTTGGATTTTCAGAAGGCATTTGATAAGGTGTTACACATGAGGCTACTTAACAAGATAAAATCCTATAATATTACAGAAAACATACTAATATGGATAGAGGAATGACTGACAGGCAGGAGGCAGCGAATGGGAATAAAGTGGGCCTTTTCTGGTTGGCTGCTAACTAGTGGTGTTCCTCAGGGTTCATCATCAGGACTGCTACTTTTCACATTGTTTGTCAATAATTTAGATAATGCAATTGATGGCTTTGTGACAAAATTTGCAGATAATATGAAGATAAGTGGAGGAGTAGGTAGTACCGAGGAAGCAATGCGATTGCAGCAGGACTTAGACAAATTGGAAGAATGAGCAAAAAAGTGGCAGATGGAATACAGTGTTGGCAAACATATGACAATGCATTTTGGTAAAAGGAACAATAGTGCAGACCATTATTTAAATGGGGAGAAAATTCAAACATCAGAGGTGCAAAAGGACTTAAAGAGTCTTTGTGCAAGACTCCCAAAATGTTAATTTATAGGTTGGGTCTATGGTAAAGTAGACAAATGGAAAGTAGGTATTCATTTCAAGGAATAGAATATAAAAACAAGGAGATAATGCTGAGGCTTTATAAGACACTAGTCAGGCTGCATTTGCAGTATTGTTAGCAGATTTGGACCCCATATCTCAGAAAGGATGTGTTGTCATTGGAGAGAGTCCAGAGGAGGTTCATGAGGATGATTCCAGGAATGAAGGAGTTAACATATGAGGAGTGTTTGGCAGCTTTGGGCCTGTATCCTCTGGAACTTAGAAGAATGCTGGGGTATGGGGATCTCATTGAGAACTACCGAATGTTGAAAGGACTCAATTAGGTGGATATGGAGAGGATGTTTCTTATGGTGGAGGTGTCCAGAACTAGCAGGCACAGAGTCAAAATTGAGGGGCAACCCTTTAGAACAGAGGTAACGAGGACGTTTTTTTAACCAAAGAGTAATGAATCTGCGGAATGCTCTGTCATAGACAGCTATGGAGGCCAAGATCATGGGTACATTTAAAGTGAAAATTGATAGTTTGCTGGTCAGGACATCAAAGGTTATGGTGAAAAGCTGGTGTATGGGGTTGAGTGGGATCCAGGATCAGTCAAGATGGAATGGCGGAGCAGACTTGATGGGCTGAATGGCCTAATTCTGCTCCTATGTCTTATGGTCTAAGCCCTCTTAGGATCTTATTTATTTAAGTAATGTCACCCCTGATTCTTCTGAACTCCAAGATAAACAGACCCAACATACTATCTCTGAAGGAACTCAGTGGGTCGAGCAACATCTGTGGGAGAAAAGGTCAAAACCCTGGATCAGGACCCAAATTTCATAGCCTCTCTTGATAAGGCAGCTCTCTCATCTCGGGAGTTAGCCTTTCCAATCTCCTTTAGACTGCCTCCAATGCTACTAAATTCCATTTTTAGGACCAAAACCATGCACGGTATTCCAGGTGGCCTCACTATAACAAAACCTCACTATTCTAAAGCTGCAACTCCTTCACATAAAGGCCAACAAGGGATCTGAGTTGCACGGGTAGAGTGGATCCAAAACTGTATGGGTGATAGGATACAGACAGCAGTAGTGGCTGAGTACTTTTCTGACTGAAAATATGTAACACATGGTGTACCAGAGGGTTGAATGCTGGAATCTTTGCTGTTTGTAATATATAGAAATGACATGGATGAGAATGAAGGGGGTATGATAATTAAGTTTGCAGAACACACAAAAATTGATGGCATATTTAGTGAAAAAGGAGATACTTGAGACTGCAGATGCTAGTATCTGGGACAACAACAATCTGCTGAGGAACTCAACAAGATTTCAACACCAAGTAGCAATACTCCTCTTCCTTCCCACAGATGCTGCTCACCTCACAGTTTTTCTACCACATGGTTTGTTACTAGAGTGAAGAAGGATGTCTAAGGTTCAGCAGGACATGGACTAGCTGAAAAGTTGGGTGGCAGATGGACGTTAGTCCAGATAAATGTGATGTAATACAACTTGGGAGGTCAAATTCTGGTAGTAAATCAGAATCAGAATCTATTGCCAGTATGTGAAACGTACCAGAATTGATTGTGGTTCAGTGCCAACTGCCAAGCATAAGGCCATAAGACAAAGGAGCAGAAGTCGGCCATTCGGCCCACGGAGTCTGCTCTGCCATTTTATCATCAGCTGATCCATTCTCCCATTTAGTCCCACTGCCCCACCTTCTCACCATAATCTTTGATGCCCTGGCTACTCAGATACCAATCAATCTCTGCCTTAAGTACACCCAATGACGCCTCCACTGCCACCCGTGGCAACAAATTCCATAGATTCACCACCCTCTAGCTAAAAAAAATGTCTTCACATCTCTGTTCTGAATGGGCGCCCTTCAATACTTAAGTCATGCCCTCTCGTACTAGACTCCCCCATCATGGGAAACAACTTTGCCACATCCACTCCATCCATGCCTTTCAACATTCAAAATGTCTCTATGAGGTCCACCCTCATTCTTCTAAACTTCAAGGAATACGGTCCAAGAGCGGACAAACGTTCCTCATATGTTAACCCTCTCATTCCCAGAATCATTCTAGTGAATCTTCTCTGTACCCCCTCCAACGTCAGCACATCCTTTCTTAAATAAGGAGACCAAAACTGCCCACAGTGCTCCAGTTGAGGTCTCCCCAGCGCCTTATAGAACCTCAACATCACATCCCTACTCCTATACTCTATTCCTCTAGAAATGAATGCCAACATTGCATTCGCCTTCTTCACCACAGACTCAACCTGGAGGTTAACCTTAAGGGTACCCTGCACAAGGACTCCCAAGTTCCGCTGCATCTCAGAACTTTGAATTCTCTCCCCATTTAAATAATAGTCTGCCCGTTTATTTCTTCTGCCAAAGTACATAACCATACACTTTCCAACATTGCCACTTCTTTGCCCATTCCTCCAATCTATCCAAGTCTCTCTGCAGACTCTTTGTTTCCTCAGCACTACTGGCCCCTCCACCTATCTTCGTATCGTCAGCAAACTTAGCCACAAAGCCATCTATTCCATAATCCAAATCGTTGATGTACAATGTAAAAAGAAGCAGCCCCAACACGGACCCCTGTGGAACACCACTGGTAACCGGCAGCCAACTAGAATAGGATCCCTTTATTCCCACTCTATGCTTCCTGCCAATCAGCCAATGCTCTATCCACATATGTAACTTTCCCGTAATTCCATGGGCTCTTATCTTGTTAAGTAGCCTCATGTGTGGCACCTTGTCAAAGGCCTTCTGAAAATCCAAATATATAACATCCACTGCATCTCCCTTGTCTAGCCTACTTGTAATTTCCTCAAAAAATTGTAATAGGTTTGTCAGGCAGGATTTTCCTTTAAGGAAACCATGCTGAATTCTGCCTATCTTGTCATATGCCTCCAGGTACTCCGTAACCTCATCTTTGACAATTGACTCCAACAACTTCCCAACCACCAATGTCAAGCTAACAGGTCTATAATTTCCTTTTTGCTTCTTTGCCCCCTTCTTAAATAGTGGAGTGACATTTGCAATCTTCCAGTCCTCCGGAACCATGCCAGAATCTATCAACTTTTGAAAGATCATCGCTAATGCCTCCACAATCTCCACAGCTAGTTCCTTCAGAGCACGAGGGTGCATTCCATCCGGTCCGGGAGATTTATCTACCGTTAGGCTATTCAGCTTCCTGAGTACTTTCTCTGTCGTAATTGTGACTGGGCACACTTCTCTTCCCTGCCATCCTTGAGTGTCCAGTATACTGCTGATGTCTTCCTCAGTGAAGACTGATGCAAAATACTTGTTCAGTTCCTCTGCCATCTCCTTATCTCCCATTACAATTTCTCCAGCATCATTTTCTATCAGTCCTATATCCACTACCTGTCTTTTACTCTTTATATACTTGGAAAAAGCTTTTAATATCCTCTTCGATATTAGCAAATAATATCAAAGAGGATACTAAAAGCTTTTTCAAGTATATAAAACACAGGACAACACTATAACAGACAACACAATAGCAACCATCAGATTACAAGACAATAGTGCAAACAGCTATGAGCAATCAATAATCAGCAGAAATAAATGCTAATAATTAAACTTAAATAAATGTGAACATATGCTGCAGTGCTGTCAACAAAAAAGCCTTGCAGAGGGTGATTAGGGGAGCAGAGAAGGTTATTGGGGTCTCCCTACCTTCTGTCCAAGACCTCTTTCAGAGTCGATGCCTCCAGAAGACACGGTACATCAGTAAAGACCCCTCACACCCTCTCCATGAACTGTTTGTTCTTCTGCCATCAGGCATACGTTACAAGAGCATCAAAACTAAAACCACAAGGCTACTAAACAGCTTCCTCCCACAGGCAGTCAGACTGCTAAATAGCTGCTCCACCTGACTCTGCTTTGGACACTTTTAACTTGCATTGGACACAAATAACTGATTTAACTAACATGTGGCTGTTGTGTTTTACTATTTATTGTTATGTTTATTATTTAGTGTTGTGTTTGTTATGTTATGATTGCACTGCCCCTGAGGAACGCTGTCTCATTCTGTCCTGCAGAGCTGATGTATGGTTAGAATGACAATAAAGTTTTTTGAATCTTGAATCTTGGACAGAACAAGGAGAGCAAGAAAAACCATTTAACAGATGTTGTGCTGGGACAGTTACCATGTATGTCCTATTTTGATTAGTCCTACCAAAATGTAGCACCTCACATTTTTCAGCATTAAACTCCATCTGCTATCTTTCAGCCCACTCTTCTAACTGGCCTAAACCTCTCTGCAAGCTTTGAAAACCTACTTCATTATCCACAACTCCACCTATCTTAGTATCATCTGCATACTTACTAATCCAATCTACCACCCCATCATCCAGATCATTAATATATATGACAAACAACATTGGACCCAGTACAGATCCCTGAGGCACACCACTACACACCGTCCTCCAATCTGACACACAGTTATCCACCACTACTCTCTGGCGTCTCCCATCTAGCCACTGCTGAATCCATTTTACTACTTCGATATTAATGCCTAACGATTGAACCTTCCTAACTAACCTTCCGTGTGGACCCTTGTCAAAGGCCTTACTGAAGTCCATATAGATAACATCTACTACTTTACCCTCATCAACTTTCTTAGTAACCTCATCAAAAAATTCAATAAGATTTGTCAAACATGACCTTCCACGCACAAGTCTATGTTGACTGTTCCTAATCAGACCCTGTCTATCCAGATAATTATATATACCATCTCGAAGAATACTTTCCATCAATTTACCCACCACTGACATCAAACTCACAGACCGATAATTGCTAGGTTTACTCTTAGAACCCTTTTTAAACAATGGAACAACATGAGCAATACGCCAATCCTCCGGCACCATCCCCGTTTCTAATGACATTTGAAATATTTCTGTCAGAGCCCCTGCTATTTCCACACTAACCTCCCTCAAGGTCCTAGGGAATATCTTGTCCAGACCTGGAGACTTATCCACTTTTAAATTCCTTAAAAGTGCCAGTACTACCTCTTCTTTTATCGTCATACTTTCCATAACTACCCTTCTTGTTTCCTTTACCTTACACAATTCAATATCCTTCTCCTTAGTGAATACTAAAGAAAAGAAATTGTTCAAAATCTCTCCCATCTTTTTTGGCTCCGCACATAGCCGTCCACTCTGATTCTCTAAGGGACCAATTTTATCCTTCACTATCCCTTTGCTATTAACATAATTGTAGAAACCCTTTGGATTTATTTTCAACTTAATTGCCAAAGCAGCCTTGAATCTTCTTTTAGCTTTTCTAATTTCTTTCTTAAGAATCTTTTTACATTCTTTATATTCCTTGAGCACCTCATTAACTCCAAGCTGCCTATATTTATTGAAGATCTCTCTCTTTTTCTGAACCAAGTTTCCAATGTCCCTTGAAAACCATTGCTCTCTCAAACTTTTATCCTTTCTTTTCAACCTAACAGGAACATAAAGATTCTGTACCCTCAAAATTTCACCTTTAAATGACCTCCATTTCTCTATTACATCTTTCCCATAAAACAAATTGTCCCAATCCACTCCTTCTAAATCCTTTTGCATCTCCTCAAAGTTAGCCTTTCTCCAATCAAAAATCTCAATCCTAGGTCCAGTCCTATCCTTTTCCATAATTATATTGAAACTAATGGTATTGTGATCACTGGACCCGAAGTGCTCCCCAACACATTCCTCCGTCACCTGCCCTATCTCATTCCCTAACAGGAGATCCAACATTTGTTGGATCTGCCTGCAAACCATTTTTTTTTTGTGATTCATACAACTGGAACACCAAAGTACATTTGAACTTCACTCATTTGTAATATCTCTCCATTTAGTTAATAATTTGCCTTTGATTCCTCTTACCAAAGTGCGTAACATCACACTCCCCCATTTTAAATTCTAATTACCAGGTCTTCACTCAATCAGCCAGTTGCCAAATCACAAGGTCCTCATCCCAATATGCCATTCTGCCTATTTTTGTATCACCAGCAATCACTGAAATCTTGCATTTTGTTCTTTCCTACAGGTAATTAATGCAGGTAAACAGTTGAGGGCCAGGAACCAATCTCTGGGGCATTCCAATAGTTACATTACAATCCCTTGAGTCTGAAAATGACTCACTTATTCCAACTGTTTGCTTTCTACATGACAACCATTCACACAATCTTTGGCTCAAAGTTTCATGCAAAGGTTATTGTACTTCAACAGTATACTTTACCTTTGACGCTATGCATGTAAGATAGTTCCTGGTTTAACTTCTGGATGGTTTTGTTATAATTTTGACGTTGATTTGATCAAATATTGAATCAACAGAGAATACAGCCATTTGACAGGCACAAACTTGTTGGAAATCCAAATTCATACCCCTTTCTTTAAGATTTTATCTCATTCTCCTTTGAAAGTTGTTATTGAATCTGTTTCTTTCATCTCTTTTTGTCAGCTTCGATACCGTTATCAATCTGATAAAATGGGAAACTGCTTAGGTATCACCAAATAATATTTAAATACCTCTGTTGACAATATCTTGCCATTACAATTTGCAATCATTGGGAGTAGACTGACAAGGTAGTAATTTTAAGCAGATTGAATTATCTTTTTGTTGTTGGGACATCCTTGGGTACCGTCAGATAGATGTTGGTGCTGAAAAATGAAACATTAAAATATGGTACAGTAATAAGAAGATAATTGGGTCAGGCAATATTTGTTGAGAAACAGAGCCAACATTTCGAGTTTTGAGCCTCAGTGATTTAAATTGAAGAGAAGGGAACAAAACAATGAGAACGTCTGATAGACCTTGGGTGTCCAGGTGACCTTTTTTTCAGAGTGGTCTGGTTCATGTATGAGGGCAGTTAAGAGACTAATAAAGAAACAAAAAAAAAGAATTGTGCGATACAAAACATAGTGCTCGAAATCTGAAATAAAATAAAATGCTATAAACTTTCGACAGATTAAACTGTACTCCGTCTGCTGTCTAGGGTAAGTGTTGGCGAGCCCGTGACGAGGGATTCTTCCCGATATCCTGGCAAGCCTTTAGTCCTCGAACAACAGAAGTACAAAGAAACAGATTACTTATTTTATCATTGCTTTGTATTTGTATTAACGTTTTCTATAAGCAAACAGACAACTCGGTGTCAATATTACGCCGGTGTTTGCGGTGGGAAATTCGGGCTTGACGTTTTTTTTCGAACTCCAACTCCTCCTGCACCAATTTGGTAGTGACGTCACAGGAATAAGCCCGGTCCCCGCAGCGGGAGGGAGAAGAGCTATTCTTGCGAGAGTTTGACGACTGCTGGCGTGTAGGAACGGCTAATGGCGGCGTCACTCAGCGTCGAGGGTAAGCGTTGCTAACGGTCAGTCGGAGGGAGGCGCACGGGTGCCTAGCTCCGGGCTGAGGCACTGGTGTGCGGCATGTGCAGCCACAGCCGACCGGTGAGTAGATCGCCTTCGGCAAACTGAGCTCCGGGCTTCGACGTGGCCTTTGGGAGGCCGAACACCGAACAGGAGAGTTGCGGCCGGGCGGGCCAAGGTCCAGGAAGTTGAGCTGCGGTGCAGTCGGGAACCGCTGTTGGGTAGGGGAGTGGCCAGGCTCAGCTCCTTTTCTAGGGGAGACCGTAATGCAGGGGCGCGGGCAGCTGTCCGGTGCCAAAGCCCTTGTGTTTCTGTTTACATCGGCGGCTGAACACTGTGACAGGCCTTGCCGGTCGTTTAGACCAAGTGGAGAAGGAAGCGTTTCTGGAGCTCCCTTCGCATTCTTTTGCTTAGCGGGCGGCGGAGCTGTTTTTAAGAGTTATTGGGGTAAGGTGGGAGAAACATGAGAGTTTAAGCTCTAATTTAATCTACAGTAGCATTGCGCTAATTGGCTGATATCTGGGTCTCTGTGCCTGTGATAAGATCAGTGTCCAATCCGAGTGGGCACTTTAGTTGCTTGGAAATGATTTTTGGACCCAGGCTTCTCAAAGCTTTCTTGCGCTGGAGCTTTGTCGCTGTGTCTTGATTTTTAATTTTGATGTATTAGCAGGAATTGAATGTGTAAACAGTCAATTTTGTTACTGCAATGATAGGAAAACTGGGTGAACGTTGTCCTCCTTTCCATATAGGCAGTTTGGTGTTATTATATTGCATGAGCGATTATTATTAGGGGACTCTGTTTTATTTTGATCGAATCCATCTGAAAGTTCATCTTTTTCTTTGATCCTAAGGTTAGGATTGTCCTTTTTGTTTTTGCACTGCCTATTTGTAATTTATACTAACCTTATGTTATTGCTTATTTGGGTATCTGAAAGACATCTGCCATGATGAGCCAGCAGTGTGCTCTGGATGAGCAATGTTTGGTTGGAAAAAAAGCTGCAGAAATAGTGAGGAATAAAGAACAGATTTTAAATTTGATATAGCAAGAGACAAATAATCATGGTGATATGGAACCAGTGTGACAAAATTATAATTTTAACAGTTTTAAGTACAGGTTAGAGGACTGGGGACTAACCAGATCTGTGCCATGTTGTTTTAATAATGGCAACAGCGTGATGATTTCAGAAATAGAATAGCTAAACCAGGAGTATTGGTGGATCTGAGTTGGGCAAAGTTATTGTTGCTAATGAAGATCACCTGCCAGCGCAAGCAATGGTGGAATGGCAGAGACATGCATGTGTGTGGACTATCATGACGGTGGTGTAAATCCTTGTTATGTCCAGTGTGTGATGGAAGCAGAAACATTGTTTTGGTTGATTATTCTTCACCTTGAAGGTTTGACTTGAACCCTGATTTTTACATCATTGAAATATAAGGCGCTTGGGGCTTGAAAAGGTAGATATAGGGAGGATGTTATCCTGGATGAGGAAATTTGAACTAGCGGCTACAGTCCATAAATATGTGACTGAGCTATTTCTTATTCAGAATGGGGGAATATTTGAAATCTCTTTAATTTGAAAGCCTGTGGGGACTCAATCAATGATTACATTTAAATCTGAGTGATTGGATTTTTGGATCTTGGAGGAATCAATAGTAGATACAGTGTTGAGGCCGAAGATTAGTCATGATTTTGTTGAATAGTGAAGCAGATAAGCCATATGGCCCATTTCTCCTCTTTACAATGATGTTTTATTCTTATCTCCCTACACAGAATAGTATGGCACTGGATAAGCCCCTTGGTCCATAATGTTGTTGGTCTTATTAATGTCCTTCTCTTATTCGTCATCCATATCTCTCCATTCCCGTCATATTCACGTGTCTATAAAAGCCCTTTAAACTCAACCAAATTGCCTGATTCCAGTACTACCCCAGTAACCCATCCAGGGAACCATTATTCTCTGCATATTTTAAAAAACCTTGCCTTTCCCACCACCTTTAATTTCCCCAATCTTAAAAGCAAGTGCTCTGATGATTGATATTTCTGTATTGGGGAATCGATTCTGACTGTCTACTCTATCTATGCCTCTCAGTTTTAAAAACCTCTATTTGGTCTCCCCACAGCTTCTGATGCTCCAAGGAAAATAACCCAAGTTTTTCCAGTCTGCCCTGATAACTCTTACCCTCTAATTTAGGCACCATCCTGACAAACCTCTGCAGCTTTTCCTCAATTTCTACATCCTTCTTTTAATGGGGTAACCCAGAACTGCACACAATACTCAAAGTGTGGTCTGACTAGATTTGGATTCAATACTATGCAAAAGTCTGAGAGATATATATAGATGTATAGTTAGGGTGCCTAAAACCTTTGCACTGTACTGTATTTGTCAACGTGGAGTGGAGAGCAATCATGTAAATCTGGTGGGAGCAAAGAATTTTGGGAATGGCAAAGTTTGAGCACTGCATGAGGGGTTTGGGACAGGTGGCAGAGAATGAGTGCCTGTGGCGAGGGTTGGTAGAAGTGTCGTCACACCAAGCCCTGAGACACCAGGCAAGATCAATTGATTGTAAACAATTGGTTTATTGACCATTGCAGAATGTCTCTTTGGTGCTTTCTGCACTCCCCGCTCTCCCTTTCCCTTTTCCCAACTATGATTGCACTCTCCCTGCCCATTTCCCACTCTCAGTCCACAATAAATACCCATATCAGAAATCAAGTTTATCATCACCCATATATGTCATAATCTTCTTTGCACAGGCAGTACAGCACAATACATAAAATTACTCAGTACTTTGCATCTCTCTCTCATTTTTGCGCAGTACTGTAGCTGCAGCATGACTTCCTTACTCTTGTACTTAACACCTCTGGTAGGGAAAGCAAGCATTCCATGCGCCGCCTTTACTGCATTTTCCACCTGCATAGCTACTTTCGGTGACTGAGGATCTTGACCTCAAGATTCCTCTGTTCTCAATGCTATGTAGGGGGCAACCATTAACTCTATACTTTCTCTTTTCGTTTGACCTCCTAAAGTGCAACACCTTACACTTGTCTGGATGAAACCCCGTCTTCTATGTCTAAGCCCTTATCAGTAACTGATCTATGTCCCGCTGCATTTTTTGTTCTTCATGATAGTACCAATCTTGGTGTCATTAACAGACAAACTTGTTAATCCACTCACCTATATTTTCATCCAAATCATTGATCTATATTATAAGTAGCATGGGTCCTAGCACTGATTCTTGCAGAACATCACTGGTCAAGGGCTTCTGACTAGAATAACAGCCTTCCACCTTAGAATTGTTTCTTGTTTTTTTTGCCAGACTGTTGTTACTACCTTAAACATCTTTACTGCTATAATGCTTTTTTTTTGCATTTTAGAAGATGACTATCATATTGTTGTAGCAGTGAGTCTTGTATATTTGGTGCTGAGTATGTGTGTAGTTTACTGCAGTTAATAGTTCCCATGGTTGTCATCAGTTGCCAGTGCCTAGGGATATTGACATACTTCTCATGCTGATTCTTCACTAGGTGAATGACATACTTTTAAAATCAGCTGCTTTTTTGTCACTTATCCATCAATCTTTTGCATTGCGTACTACCTCGTGTAGTGCAGTGGTATAATCATTGCATATAGATTTTTGTCATTCTGGGCAATGAAGTAATCTTGTTCAAATCTTGGAAGGTAATTGTTTTATTTCTCATGTGACTCCAATTTGCAATCATTTCTTGGCCTTAATCCTGGTTGTTCTTCATCCATTGGTATTCTGGACTTCACTACCTCTTTCACTTTCGAAAAACAACTCTTGGCATCACTTCCTGGATGTTTGGTTTGTCACTACTTATGCAATCAGATCTGTATTTCCTGAAAATTATAATATTACTCAAGTCAAATTGAGCTCCTCTCTTTCATCTGCTTTGTATTTTTAGCAGGCTCTGAACTGAAGTTTGTCACTGTCATTCACTAGTAGTGGTGCTCTGAATTTCTCCTCTTGTTTTTCCTACATTTGTTACTCCACACTACATGTTCCATCTTGCATACTTTTCATTTTGAGGATCTGTAGCAGGAAATGACAATTTAGTGCTGCTGGTTATGAAAAAAATAAGGAAAAACCTGATTTGATGTTCAGGAAGAGAATGTTCCACATTGACTACAATGTATTAGCTTGTGAGTACTCATCTGTGAATTCTGAAAGTCACAAATACTTTGCATCCAGCTTTAGCCTACTACGCATTTTAAAGAGAAGCTTGGTTATATGCCAAGAGTGTTTCAATTCCTGTGCATTGTCATAGGTTCCTGGAAGCACTAAGGGGAAGTTTACTTGGTTGAATTTTTGTGACTGACATATGAATTTAAATCATAGTATTGTTTTACGCCACTATCCAAATGCTTGCTATGCAGAGACAAGATTTTCTTTCCTTGGTATTTTATTGGCATTTAACCTTCAGTTTCTTTTTTTGATTGGCACAGACTGTGACAGTAAATTATTTTAAATGTTTCTTGGTGGAGCGTGTGTGAATTTTGGCTGAAGCAGTTTAATCCCCAAAAAAGGCAACGGTTTGGAAGATCCAACTAGTTTGATGGGACACAGTGAAAAGAGTTGGCTCTGGCATACTCAACCCTTCCTATCATTCAGTTGAATAAGACGTGGACTTTAACTTCATGTTGCTGAGAAGCAAAAGTAAGCTGTAGTTGCTGAAAGTCTGAAATAAAATGGACCTAATGCTTCAACAGCTCTAGTGACCCAGTTCAGTAATCTGGCTTCCTGTGCTGTCTGTATGGAATTTGCAGCACATTTTCCTTGTGCCTGCCTGAGTTTCCTCTGGTGCCCCAGTTTCCCCTTTTGTCCCAAAGACGTGTGTTGATAGGTTAATTGGCTGTATATCACTCCCTATCATGCTTGGGTATTCTGCACCCTGGAATGCTAAGTCACCTGTCCTACCTTTCTGTCAACCATGTGTTATATTCCAGTGTAATTTCCGGTAATGGTGATTTTGCAGCTCCCAAACTGTACATTTATTCTTTGACCCATTCCTCTGTGAATGTACTGTAAACTCTGCCAAATGAACTTGCAAACTTTCCTGCAAGCATTGTGGAGAATTTAAGGTGCAATTTGTCTAGCTTTCCCAGTGTCTACTCTGGTAATCAAGAAATCAGAAACCTGCCCTCCAGCCATCTCTTTGGCCACACATTCTTCTGAACTATCTTCCTCACGTGGATCATGTATTCCTTGCTTGCTCTTGCCCCACTCTTTCCTCTCATCTCTTTGTGTTGCTTATCTCCCTGTACACTTTCAGATCAGTTGCAAGGGCTTGACCTAGAATGTTGACTGCCCATTTCCCTTTACCTGACCTGCTGTGTCCAGCAGCTTGTTCTTTGCTCTAATTCCTACACTCTTGTTTGCAAGTGGCATTGGAAGTAATCCAAAGATCTTGATATGAGGCCTGCTCTTTACACTGTTGTTTAAGAGTTATATTGCAAGATTTAATCCCTCTTTTTACCTATTATTTTAGTACTTCCCCCTTTAGATTACCTTGCAACCAGTTTGCAACATCCTGGACCTTGGCACCAGTGAGTCAGAGCACCATCCCTGATGCAAAAATGCCTGTCCCCTTCATTATCATATCTCTTGACACTATATATCTTGGACTTGTGCTCCTCCTCTTCCCCCTGTGGAGCTGAGCCACACAGATGTTGTGATCTTGGCTCTGGTTGGATTCAACATTTGCTCACATTATTTTCCAAAAAAACAAACAATTTTGGAATGGAATGAGTCCCTGATTACCTACCTGTCTCCTTTCCCAAGTTTGATGGTCACCTATTTCATACTGCTTAATTCGCTACTATGTTTTTAGGGATTATCACCTTAAGGAATTATTGATTTTTTTTCTGGGCTTTCTGTTGCAACTGAAGTGTTTGCTGTTTCTCTTGCTATATACAGTGTCTTGTAAAAGTATTCAGCCCCCAGCTCTTTGCTCACGTAAATGAGTATTACAACCAGGGATTTTGATCAATTTAACAGATTTTTAAAATTTGTGAATCACATGCACAATGAGGTAGAATGTAGAACATAGAATAGTACAACACAGTACAGGCCCTTCAGCCCACAATGTTGTGCCCACCCTCAAACCCTGCCTCCCATATAAGCCCCCACCTTAAATTCCTCCATATGCCTGTCTAGTAGTCTCTTAAACTTCACTAGTGTATCTGCCTCCACCACTGACTCAGGCAGTGCATTCCACGCACCAACCACTCTCTGAGTAAAAAACCTTGCTCTAATATCCCCCTTGAACTTCCCACCCCTTGCCTTAAAGCCATGTCCTCTTGTATTGAGCAGTGGTGCCCTGGGGAAGAGGCGCTGGCCATCCACTCTATCTATTCCTCTTATTATCTTGTACACCTCTATCATGTCTCCTCTCATCCTCCTTCTCTCCAAAGAGTAAAGCCCTAGCTCCCTTAATCTTTGATCATAATGCATACTTTCTAAACCAGGCAGTATCCTGGTAAATCTCCTCTGTACCCTTTCCAATGCTTCCACATCCTTCCTATAGTGAGGTGACCAGAACTGGACACAGTACTCCAAGTGTGGCCTAACCAGAGTTTTATAGAGCTGCATCATTACATCGCGACTCTTAAACTCTATCCCTCGACTTATGAAAGCTAACACCCCATAAGCTTTCTTAACTACTCTATCCACCTGTGAGGCAACTTTCAGGGATCTGTGGACATGTACCCCGAGATCCCTCTGCTCCTCCACACTACCAGTTATCCTGCCATTTACTTTGTACTCTGCCTTGGAGTTTGTCCTTCCAAAGTGTACGACCTCACACTTCTCCGGGTTGAACTCCATCTGCCACTTCTCAGCCCACTTCTGCATCCTATCGATGTATCTCTGCAATCTTTGACAATCCTCTACACTATCTACAACACCACCAACCTTTGTGTCGTCTGCAAACTTGCCAACCCACCCTCCTACCCCCACATCCAGGTGGTTAATAAAAATCACAAAAAGTAGAGGTCCCAGAACAGATCCTTGTGGGACACCACTAGTCACAATCCTCCAATATGAATGTACTCCCTCCACCACCACCCTCTGCCTTCTGCAGGCAAGCCAGTTCTGAATCCATCTGGCCAAACTTCCCTGGATCCCATGCTTTCTAACTTTCTGAATAAGCCTACCGAGTGGAACCTTGTCAAATGCCTTACTAAAATCCATATAGATCACATCCACTGCACTACCCTCATCTATACGCCTGGTCACCTCCTCAAAGAACTCTATCAGGCTTGTTAGACACGATCTGCCCTTCACAAAGCCATGCTGACTGTCCCTGATCAGACCATGATTCTCTAAATGTCTATAGATCCTATCTCTAAGAATCTTTTCCAACAGCTTTCCCACCACAGACGTAAGGCTCACTGGTCTATAATTACCTGGACTATCCCTACTACCTTTTTTGGACAAGGGGACAACATTCGCCTCCCTCCAATCCTCCGGTACCATTCCCGTGGACAACGAGGACATAAAGATCCTCGCCAGAGGCTCAGCAATCTCTTCTCTCGCCTCGTGGAGCAGCCTGGGGAATATTCTGTCAGGTCCCGGGGACTTATCTGTCTTAATGTATTTTAACAACTGCAACACCTCCTCTCCCTTAATATCAACGTGCTCCAAAACATCAACCTCACTCATATTGTCCTCACCATCATCAAGTTCCCTCTCATTGGTGAATATCGAAGAGAAGTATTCATTGAGGACCTCGCTCACTTCCACAGCCTCCAGGCACATCTTCCCACCTTTATCTCTAATCGATCCTACCTTCACTCCTGTCATCCTTTTTTTCTTCACATAATTGAAGAATGCCTTGGGGTTTTCCTTTACCCTACTTGCCAAGGCCTTCTCATGCCCCCTTCTTGCTTTTCTCAGCCTCTTCATAAGCTCCTTTCTTGCTTCCCTATATTCCTCAATAGACCCATCTGATCCTTGCTTCCTAAACCTCATGTATGCTGCCTTCTTCCACCTGACTAGATTTTCCACCTCACTTGTCACCCGTGGTTCCTTCACCCTACCATTCTTTATCTTCCTCACCAGGACAAATTTATCCCTTACATCCCGCAAGAGATCTCTAAACATCGACCACATGTCCATAGTACATTTCCCTGCAAAAACATCATCCCAATTCACACCCGCAAGTTCTAGCCTTATAACCTCATAATTTGCCTTTCCCCAATTAAAAATTTTCCTGTCCTCTCTGATTCTATCCTTTTTCCATGATAATGCTAAAGGCCAGGGAGCGGTGGTCACTGTCCCCCAGATGCTCACCCACTGAGAGATCTGTGACCTGACCCAGTTCATTACCTAGTACTAGATCTAGTATGACATTCCCCCTAGTCAGCCTGTCCACATACTGTGACAGGAATCCATCCTGGACACACTTAACAAATTCTGCCCCATCTAAACCCTTGGAACTAATCAGGTGCCAATCAATAATAGGGAAGTTAAAGTCACCCCATGGTTGCTCTGGTAGTGTACTTTGGGTCATTGTTCTGCTGAAAGACAAACTTCCTAATTTAAGCTTTCTGGTAGAGGGTAGTTGGCTTTTATCCAGGATCTCAGCATTTAGCAGCATTCATCTTCCCATCAACCCTGACCAGATTTCTAGTCCCTGCTTCTGAAAAGCATTCCTGTAGCATGATGTTACCTCCACCATACTTTACTGTGGGGTTGGTTACCTGGCTGATGAGCAGTATTAGATTTACTCCACATGTACCACTTAGTGTTGAGGTCAAAATGTTCCACTTTGGTCTCATCCAACCACGAGACTTTATCCAACATCTTTATTTTTGCGAGTCTTTACAGGCAAGGATATGTTATTTTTTTTTTTAGCGAGGGCTTGTTCCTTGCCACTCTTCCACAAATACCCTTTTTGGGCAAGGCCTTAGAGTTTGTGGAGCCATGAACTTCATCCCCAGTTGCAGCCACTGACTTCTGCAGCTCACTCAGTGACTGTTGGTGTCACAGTAGCCTCTCTTATAAGTGCCATTCTTCTTCTCCAGTGGCTAAGTTTGGAGAGCAGCCTGACCTAGGTGCCATGACGGTGGTTTCATATTTTTTCCGCTTTTTCACGATGGACTGTATTGAGTTCTGAGATATGTTCCGTGCCTTTGAGATGGTTTTGTATCCATCCCCAGATTTGTGCTGCTCTATTATCATTTTCCTGATTTGTCTTGAATGCTCTTCTGTCTTCACTTTGGTTTGGTCTGCTGAAAATTTACCATACTGTTGGAGATTACAGAGAGAAGGGGTATTTATTCAGGTAATCCTCAAATTTTCTACATCAACAATTTGGGTTAGTTGGTAAGATAATATGCAGTGTTTCACCTGAGGAAAGTTACCCTAGTAATTACAGAGGGCTGAATACTTCTTTAGCTTCTCAATTTTGTTTTTTAATTTTGAGTAAATTGTGACAGGTTTTGGAATTTTTCTTTTGGTGTGACATGATGCACAATGTTTTGTGGATTAACTCAAAAATCCTACTTCAATATATTAAATTTAGAAAGTGAGATAGTAAAATGTGAAAATGTTCGTGGGGGCTGAATACTTTTTCAAGGCACAGTTTGCTGCCTGGTTTGTAGAGGATTTACAAATTTTCTGTTTTAATTCTATTCATCTGTTGTTGATCATAGTTGTGACCCATTAAAAAGCTCTCAATTTTCTTATTATTCACACTCATTGAAGGGAATTTCGACTTTCCAATTTCACTCCTCCCCACCCACCCCTAAAAACTTGCTGGCTTCTTACATCAGTAACAATATTATTATCCCAAAGTACATTCTAATCAGCAGGTCAGCTATTTGCATTTATAAAGCCACTGGATTAAACCTTAGTCATAGTCATACTTTATTGATCCCGGGGGAAATTGGTTTTCGTTACAGTTGCACCATAAATAACTAAATAGTAATAAAGCCATAAATAATTAAATTGTAACATGTAAATTATGCCAGGAAATAAGTCCAGGACCAGCCTATTGGCTCAGGGTGTCTGACCCTCCAAGGGAGGAGTTGTAAAGTTTGATGGCCACAGGCAGGAATGACTTCCTATGACGCTCTGTGTTGCATCTCGGTGGAATGAGTCTCTGGCTGAATGGATGGGAGACATTGTCCAAGATGGCATGCAACGTGGACAGCATCCTCTTTTCAGACACCACCGCCAGAAACCTTGAAGGGAAAGGTTAAAGGTGGGATAAAACCACTTAACGAAAAGTTGGAATATGGGTGATAGCAGTAACAATAATGTGCACTGCTGCAAAATATTTGGATGTTTATAGTGTATAGAAGAGGACTACATGGGGCTGGTGGCAGTTTCAAAGGAGAGAAGCTCTGAAGGCAAGAATAGTTTCATAACTGGCATGTTAGAGATGCCAGCAAGGTTTTGGTGCATGGACAAATGAAATAATGAGTAGGATTGGATAGTACTCTGGTTTAGTTGAGCAGGTTATGTGAGAAAGAGAGCTATTAAACCAGCCTACAGATGGTCAAAATAAAATAGAATTATAACATCCATGGGTCACATCCAGTAAATATGCTCACAGTCTTGGAGCTTCCTGTAAGTACCCCTTATTCGAAATGCTTGGGGCTGGAAGTGTTTTGGATTTCAGATTTTTTTTTGGATTTTGGAATATATAATGAGGTAGCTTGGGATTGCTATCGTATCTGACTCTGAATTTATGTGCTGCCAGTAAGCTGTCTTTGGCTTACACTTGTTCGTCATACATATGTACTTAACAGTATAAGTTATTACATACCATTAATATAATGTAAATATAATGTGGGCAAAAGCAGCACAGCAGCATCGGGAAAATACTTTGCTTATTTTATGATCAGCATAATGTTAAATGGCATATGTTCACTCTGCTGATGAATCCCCTCTTCAAATGCACAATTGAGATCTTCAGTTTTCACTTTATGCTGTGTTTTTCTATTCTTCATTAACTTCTGTTGATTGCATATGTGAGGTCACTTCTCAGAACTGTCTGATGCATAGAGACCTATACATCGCCTGGAAACCTTCCCAGCGCCTTGTGGAATTTTCCATTTGTGAAGTCATGTCAGTGTTAAAAAAATTGTCATATTTAGGAAGTTGCCCAATTTTTGAATTTCAGATAAGGGATACTCAACCTGTATTAGCACATTCAAGGTGTACTGTAATACTAAATCACCTGAGGACCTGCAGTAAATGCTGACACTTCCAGTGATACATCTAACTCCAAAGGCCACTTTTCAAAAATGGAATATATAGAACATGGAACGTAACAGCTCAGTCCAGGCCCTTTGGCTATGATGTTGTGCTGACCTTCTAACCTCCTCTAAAGTTAATCCAACCCTTCCTGCGTACATAGCCCTCCATTTAGCCTATCCATGTGTCTATCTAAGAGTTTCTTAAATGTCCCTAATGTATCTGCCTCTATTATCACCCCTGGCAGGGTGTTTCATGCACCCATCACTCTCTTAAGTGAAGAACTTGCCTCTGATATCACCCTTGTACTTTCCTCCAATCACCTTAAAATTGCATCCCTTTGTATTAGCCATTTCTACCCTGTGTGAGGGGGAAAAAAAAATCATCATCCTTGGCTATGCCTCTTATTATGTACAAGTCTTCTCTTATCCTCCTCCACTACTAAGAGAAAAGCCCTAGCTTATTGAACCTGTCTTCATAAGACATGCCTTTAGTCCAGGCAGCATCCTGGTAACTCTCCCTCTGCAGCCTCTCTAAAACTTCCACATCATTCCTATGATCAGTAAACCAGAACTGAACACAATATTCCAAGTGTGGTCTAATCATAAGATTGCAACATGCCCTGGAATTCAATCCCGTAACTAATGAAAGTCACCACACCTTAACAACCCTATCAACATATGCAGCAACTTTAAGGGGTCTATGGATGTGGGCTCCAAGGTCTCTTTGTTTCTCCACGCAGCCACTAACCCTGTATTCTGCCTTCAAATTTTTCCTTTCAAGGTGATTCACTTCACACTCTTCTGGGTTGAACTCCATCTGCCACTTCTCAGCACAGCTCTACGTCCAGTTAATGTCGCGCTGCAACTACAGCAATCCTCTATACTATTCACAGCACTGACTTTTATGTTGTCTGCAAATTTACCTATGCTTCCACTTCCTCATCCAGGTCATTTATACAAATCATATACAAATCAGGAGTCCCAGAACAGTGAATGCAAGAATATCACAAGTAGGGGTAGCATCTTGCCTCTTGAGTTTGATCTGACCTATAAGATCATTGCCATTCCTGTGGCACCTACATTTTGCGAACCTTTGACGTTTCAACTTTGAGTATACTGAACTATTAAGAAATTTTTTGAGATGAATACATTAAACTTTTGAGAAATGTTCAGCTATTCTCAAGTATAAAGTTTTGAATGTGTTTGCAGAAATGCCTTAAATGTTCCTATTTTGAAAGCAAAAGCATTTAAAATGGCCAGTAGACTGCCTAATTTGAATCCTGATAGATTTGTTTCACCTTCTCTACATTCAACGTAATCATCCTTATTTTACACTTTCATCTTCAGACAGGGTAGTACAAAATGGAACTAAATTAATACTCAGATAGTTCATAACACTGCTTATATGATGAACCTGGTAAACTAATTTAGGGCAAATTGAAGAAGGGATATACCTACTTCAGTTTTCAGTGTTTGTTTATCATTTTTCCAGTATTGATTTGGCAATATTTTATTCAAATGGTCAATAGGTACACTTAATGTCAGAGAAATATATACAATATACATTTACAAATTCAAAATACATCAAAATAATATCAAAATAAATTTACCTTTTTCTTTTAATAACTATGGATTTACAAACCTTTTGAAAGTGTAGTAAATCTGAACAAGCTAGAATGTGAAAAATATCTGCTCTGTTCACTTAAGACAGCTGTCTTGTATTATTAGAGCAAAAAGAAGTGGAAGTACTCAACAGATCAACTGGCACCTTTTAAGATATGAAAAGATTGCACATTCTTTTTCTCACTGACTCAGGGTAGTATGCATACACTTTTAAAAATGGGAGAAGTTTTCTTAGATTAGACCCAAAAATTGATTATTAGTAGCACTGCTGCTAAATAATTGAATGGAGTTATTTTAGAAGTGTTTACTCCCTAAGAAATAGTGGACTTATGAGAGAAAACTGTCCAACGTCTTGCTCAGATCAATCAGATCTGAAAACTCAGCAGGGAAGTTAAGCATATAACTGAGAATAGCTTGATATTTTTAGAAATTGTTCTCAAGTCACACTCTTAGTTAATGATCATTTGATCGTATTTGTTGCTCCAATAGTTCATACAACTGTCATTAAGTTGCGCAAAATTGTTAAAATTACAAAGATCACACTTCATCTATATAAGCGTTTTTACTCTCTGCTGATTATTTGACACCATGATTTGTTAATTGTGGCCTTACTGCTGAATCTTGATTGCCTGGACTATGAAAAATGAGATGACAGTGCTGTACAGAAGTGGAATGCAAGGCAAAGTCCAAACTTGAAATTACACAGTAGAGCTTTCAAATTTGGAAGTTGTTATTTTGGAGAATTTGAATTTTATTTCCAAGGTTAGAGATATTTTAAAGATCTAAAGAGATCATAAAAGCAGCAAACCGTTGTCATGTTAACAGCTGTCATGTTACAAATGATGAGTTACTTGAGTTGAAGATGAAGTTTGTGCAATTAATTTAGGAGAAGAATCATGCTGTAGAATGTATCAGATATGATAAGTGGGAAAGGATAGAACACATTTTAGCTTTGCTTTGGGATGCATAGCTATTCAAGCCATACTACAGAATGATCAGTTGAAGTAATTGTTTTGCTAATCTTAGCTAGTTGAGTTAACACACAAGATGTATGGATTTTGAAATGCTTTACCTCTCGCTCTCTCTCTCATAAATGTCGTTTTTTAAATGCAATGAGCAGCCTTGGAAAATCTCACCTCTATAATGGGATTTACAGTTTGATTATGTAGTAGGTTCAAGTAGAAATGTCAGCCAGAACACAGAAGGAACACCCTAATGTTCAAATCATCATAGATGATCTTCAACATCTGACTGCACCCATTACGAAAAGTAGATTGAACCTCGATTTAACAATATTAGCTCAACATTCATCAGTGAAGTCTTGCCTGGATTATGTGTCTCATCTTTGAAATAGGGTTTGAACTTGGCTGGGTTGCTACCAATTTGGAAAGCTGGTATGCAGAGGAATATTTGTGCAAATTATTAAATGATTTCTCTGGTGGCATGTTCTAGAGTAGATGTGGGAGAAATAGGTAGTGAATGTAGTAATTCAAAGCTGATAGAGCTAAAATGTTAAAAAAGATATTGATGTAGTGTGGAACTAAATTTAAGAAATTGTTTTGCAGTTCCTTGCTCCAGTCTGTAGCTGGTGTATATGTGACCATGAAAAATACCGAAGAGCAGAGCAAGGACAAATGTTGCAGTTGGCAAAACCTGTCTGTTCTTAAAATTGACCTCTGCTGCAGTGCTTGTTGATACATTTATTTTGCAGCTGTTGAGACAAGTATTTGCAGAATTTGAGTGACTACATTCCACCAATTCCTTGTAAACCCATTCCAGCCGTGAAAGGCACTAAGATTGTTAGCAAATTATGTCTCCTTCACAGAGAGAGCTCAGCTTGTGCTCTCCTAAAAAATTACTTGCAAAGTCATGATAAACATTTATATTGATTCCCAATAGATTTGAAGAATCTCTGCAAATCCTTGATAGTTCTGTTGTATCCAATCCAAGCAGAGTGAATTTGCCTTTTTCTGCATACTTTTTTTATGAAGTGAGAAGTGCTTTGTAGTAATGCTTAGGAAAGTTGCAACTAAACCATCTAAATACCTTGTAGCTAAATTTGTGTTGTATTTCATAGTACCAAAAAGATAGGACAGTTATGAAACCACGCACCTCACCACTTGAGTGTTACTTTCCTACCTAACCAAAGCATTTGGGTTCCCTGTTGAGATGGATTTTATTAATTATTTGGTCAGTTGTTGTATTGGCACAATGGTACTAAAATTCACTTCAAAAGCTACCTTTCATTAAACCAGAGAATAGTACAGTACAGGAAAAAATGAAATGAAATGCTAGCTGGTTATTTTGCTAGATAAGCAAAATTTTCCTATGTATTTTGCCTTTTTTCCTAACTGTCCATTTTTATGCTAACTTAATGTATCCAGGTATATTGCTTGTTTCAGGCTTTTGCTGTCATGGGGGATATCTGATTTATCTTTATAATGTTGCACATCGGCTACTCAGAGCTTTCTCCATATGAGGAGCATTTGGCAGCTTTGGGCCTGTAACCTACCGAATGTTGAAAGGACTAGATAGAGGATGTTTCCTATGGTGGGGGTATCCAGAACTAGGGGCACAGCCTCAAAATTGAGGGGCAAACCTTTAGAATGGAGATGAGGAGGAATTTTTTTACCCAGAGAGTAGTGAGTCTGTGGAATGCTCTGCCACAGACTGCGACGGAGGCCAAGTCTGTGGGTATGTTTACGGCGGAAGTTGATAGTTTCCTGATCAGTTAGGGCATCAAAGGATATGGCAAGAAGGCAGGTGTGTGGGGTTGAGTGGGATCTGGGATCAGCCATGATGGGATGGCAGAGCAGACTTGATGGGCTGAAAGGCCTAAATCTGCTTCTGTGTCTTAAGATCATATGGTTTTGTGGTCAAATGTTGACTGCCATCCGATTCAGCTATGCTAATGCCCTCTTGACTGGCCATTTTCCACCAGCATTGACTGGCAGAATATTCTCAAGTATCTTTTCACCTTGCAACCCATGTGGACTGATCATTGCTCAGCAGCGCTTCGATTTGTGGGTACTTTCACTTATAGGCAAATTTCTCTTAAAGTACCCATGCTGGATAGCCTCCTCATTTGTGTAACCATTTTCACCTTTACAATTGTTTGCAAATTCTGCATTCGTCCAGCATATAAATGCAATTACGAAGAAAGCACAGCAGTACCTTTTAATTCCTTAGAAGTTTGTGAAGATTTGGCATGACATCTAAAACTTTGACAAACTTCTCTAAATGTGTGGTGGACAGTATATTGACTGGTATGACCTCCTGGTATGGAGACACCAATGCCTTTGAATGGGAAAAGCCTACAAAAAGTAGTAGATATGATGGATACTGCCCAACCCATCATGGGTGAAGCACTCTCCACCATTGAGCACATCTACATGGAGCACTGTTACAGGAAGGCAGCATCCATCATCATGGAACCCCATCACCCAGGCCATGCACTCTTCTCGCTGCTGCATCAGGAAGAAGGTAGTAGGGCCTCAGGACTTGCACCACCAGGTTCAGGAACAGTTATTGCCACTCACCCATCAGACTTTTGAGCCAGAGGGGATAACCTCACTCACCTTATCACTGAAGTGTTCCCACAACCGACAGACTTACTTTCAATGACTCTTCATCTCATGTTCTTGATATTTATTGCTTCTTATTTTTTCTTCTTGTCTTTGCAGTTTGATTTTTTGTACATTGCTTATTTGTCCTGTTGCATGTGTTATTTCATTGATTCTATTATGTTTCTTTGGTTTACTATGTATGCCTGCAAGAAAACAAATCTCAGGGTTGTATATGGTGACACATTTATACTTTGATAATACATTTATTTGCACTTTGAAGTCCCTGCAATAGGACTAGAACCTGCTAATTAGATAGCTGCTACTGGAGCAGATGTTTGACTGTCTTCAGATTTCTGCTTTCACTTGTGTTGTAATTTTGGGTACTTATTCCATATTTGCATCTCATCCAGATTGTTCCTTTCACAATCTTTTTATGTGTTAATTCTTTAATTTCTCCTTGTTTTGCACCCTATCACAGAATATTCCTTTGGTTTTTCTTTCTCCTTTTCTCTCTCAAAAGTTTGTTTATTTGCAATGTTGCCTTGAATTGTTCATTACTTTCGTTGCAGAGTCTGTGTGATTACTTGAGTATTAAAGTTCAAAGTAAAATTTATTGTCAGAATACATGCATGCCACCATGTACAACCCTGAGATGTTTTCTGTGGACACACTTAGCAAATCTATAGAACAGTAACTGTAAACAGGATCAATGGACAACAAATGATGCAAATGCAAATAGAAATAAATAGCAATAAATAACAAGCACAAAATAACAAGCTAAGAGTCCCTAAATGAGTGTACAAAAGCCTGATGGTGAAGGGGTACGGGGAGAAGGCAGGGAACATGGGTTGAGGAGGAGATAGAAAAAAAGGATCAGCCGTGATTGAATGGCGGAGCAGACTGGATGGGCCAGATGGCCTAATTCTGCTCCTATGGTCTTATGGGTAATAACTCTTCTTGAACCTGGTGGTGAGTCCTGAGATATCTTTACCTTCTACCTGATGGCAGCAATGAGAAAAGAGCATGGGCTGGGTGGTGAGGATTTTTGATGGTGCCCTTTTCTACAACACAATTCATGCAGATGTGCTCAATGGTTGGAAGGGTTTTACCCATGAAGTACTGGGCCAAATCCACTGTTTTCTTTGGGATATTCCACTCAAAGACATTGGCATTCCCATACCAGGCTGTAATGCAGCCAGTCAGCACACTTTCAACCACACATCGAGAGAAGTTTGTCAAGGTTTTTGATGACATGCTGAATTTCTGCAGACTACTGAGGAAGTAGCTCATTCTTTCTCCGCAATTATATTTTTATGATGGGTCCAGGACAGCCCCTCTGAGATAGTGACACCCAGGAATTTAAAGTTACTGACCCTCTCCACCTCTGATCTGATGATTACTAGCTCATGGACCTCTGGTTTTCCTCTCCTGAAGCCTACCGTCATCAATGATGCCCTCACCCATTTCCCACACTTCAGCCCTCACCCCATCCTCCCGCAACCACAACAGGGACAGAGTTCCCCTTGTCCTTACCTACCACTCCACCAGCCTCCAGATCCAGCACATTATCCTCCGCAACTTCCGCCACCTTCAACAGGACCCCACCACTAAGCACATCTTTTCCTCTCCGCTTTCTGCAGGGATCGGTCCCTCCGCGAGTCCCTTATCCACATGTCCATCCCCACTGATCTCCCACCCAGCACTTATCCCTGTAAGCATAGGTGCTACACCTGTCCCTAGACCTCATCTCTTGCAACCATTCAGGGCCCCAAACAGTCCTTCCAGGTGAGACAACACTTCACTTGTGAGTCTGTTGGGGTCATCAATTGCATCCGGTGCTCCCGGTGTGGCCTCCTCTACATCGGTGAAACCCGACGCAGATTGGAGGACCGCTTCGTCAAACACTCTGTCCGCCACAACAGACAGGATCTCCCGGTAGCCACCCACTTCAACTCTGCTTCACATTCCCATTCAGATATGTCCTTACATGGCCTCCTCTACTGCCATGATGAGGCTAAACTCAGGTTGGAGGAGCAACACCTCATATACCATCTAGGTAGTCTCCAGCCCCTTGGTATGAACATAGAATTCCATAACTTCCCTCCCCCTCCCTTCCTCTATCCCTATTTCACTCTTCCCCCTCCCCCAGCTCCATGGTTCCACCTCCTTCTTCTACCACCCACTATTTACAGGGCTATGGCCCCTCCCCCACCCCTTTGTCTTTCAAATTACTGGTCTATCAACAGACGCTACAAGCATTCTTCAAATCCTTCCCCATCTTTCATTCTTCAGTCCTGACGAAGGGTTCCGGCGCGAAATGTCGACTCATCGTTTTTGACTGATGCTGCCCGACCTGCTGAGTTCATCCAGCGTACTGAAAGTGTTGCTTTGATCTTTTACAGCATCTGCAGATTATTTTGTGTTTCCGATTGTGTGAGTATCTATGGTGACACAGTTAATGTTTTGTTTTGATCTTAATCATAGCTTGATGTATATTATTGTATCATTGTGATGTCACACAGCTTTGCATCAAGTCATTTGGACATTAGCGTAAGTTGAGAATTTATTTAGAGTATATCACTAATGTACAATGTGTGAAGAATTGTCTTGTAGAGTATGTATTACTACACAGGTAAAAGTTTGAATTGAATCTGAATTGAATTTTATTTCTTACATCCTTCACATACATGTAAAAATCTTTACGTTATGTCTCCATCTAAATGTGCAATGTGCAATCATAGTAATTTATAATTATATTAAATAGAACAATCAATGTAATGTAGAGTACACTCAAGTCAGCGCGAGTTCATCAGTCTGATGGCCTGGTGGAAGAAGCTGTCCCGAGCCTGTTGTTCCTGGCTTTTATGCTGCGGGACTGCGTCCCGGATAGTAGCAGCTGGAATAGATTGTGGTTGAGATGGCTTGGGTCCCCAATGATCCTACGTGCCCTTTTTACATATCTGTCCTTGTAAGTGTCCTGAATCATGGGAAGTTCACAAGTACAGATGCGCTGGGCTGTTCACACCACTCTCTGCAGAGTCCTGTGATTAAGGGAGGTACGGTTCCCATACCAGACAGTGATGCAGCCAGTCAGGATGCTCTCAGTTGTAGAAAGTTCTTAGGACTTGATGAGGAAATAAAGAAAAACGAGGCCATGGGATTACCTCTGGAACGTAATGAGATATAGAATTATGAGTGGGATAAATTGGACAGTACTTAAGTATTGCATTGACAGCTTTGTAAAAGAATATTTTATATAGGATTTGTTTTGAAATTGAGAGGAGAATATGTAATCAGAACTTCCCGGGAGGTGGTTGAGCACTCGTTTATACCTGTATTACTACTTTTGTCCTCACATATTCTGTAGGGGGGAAGAGAAGTATAATAGAATTTTAAAAAATGTTAGAAGTAATGTATATTGTCAGTTCCATCCAGAGACATTAAAAATAAATATGCTTGCTTCAGCTACCAGATATTGGTCAATGTATGGCCACTTTTCATGGTTATGTACTGAAGATCTATGAATTGCTTATTAATGCCCCTACGATACGTATGTACTCTGGGCATCTTTTGAAATCCTGAGCTATTCGCAGTGATGTTGATGCTGCTGCTCTTAAAAACCTGCTTTGGTTCTTGGTTCTTGATCCTCCAAAATAGTCTGCATGGAATTTAAACTGGAGGTGGCGGAGGGTGGGCTTAAGAAGGAGATTTTTTGAAGAAGAAAAGCTGCCTTAAATTTAATTGGGTTTGGTTGTGTGACTGTGTTAGGACTAAGGTTATTCCATGCTTTAATTGTGCGGGGGAAAAATGAATTGCTGTACACATCTGACTTGGTAGTTAGTATTTCAAATTGAGTTGAGTGCCCTCGTCTGCTAATAGGTTTGGGTTTGATGTGGGATTGGTAGTCTATGTCGAGTTGACCAGTTAACATTTTGTAAAAACAGGTCAGGCGATGTGCTTCACGTCTATCTTGGAGAGAGTTCCACTTTAATGAATTTAAAAGTTGAGTGACACTCGCTTCTCTCTCATAGGTATTTGTGACAAATCGGGCTGCCTGTCTTTGGACTCGCTCGATGGAAGTAGTGGTTTTTGTTTGTGTATGGGTCCCATGCAGCAACTGCATATTCCAAATGTGGCCTAACAATGGTGAGGTAGAACTTCTCCTCAACTGAAGCTGAACAATGATGAAAATTGCGTCTCAAAATATTTAGGACTCCTGTTGCATTCACTGTTGCATGATGCATCTGACTATTCCAGCGTAGATCATTATGGATTTTGATACCAAGATACTTGATATGTTTGGTGACACCTAGGATTTTATATGATGTTTTACCTGGTTTTCTCTTCCTGGTGACACGCATGGTTTCACATTTGGAATGATTGAATTGCATGCCCCATTGTTGAGACCACTCAACCATACTATCAAGATCTTTTTGGAGAGCATCGTCATCATCAGTTGACTTAATTGGCTGGTATATCAAACAATCATCAGCAAAAAGTCTGGTTGTGCTTATGACTTTGTGGATGTTATTAATGTAAAGTAAAAACAAATGTGGGCCCGGCACTGTACCCTGGGGTGTACCACTTAACACTGGACGCCATTTAGAACTTTTTCCATTCACGCACACATGTTGAAGACGTTTTGTCAAGAAACTGGATATCCATCTTTTAGTATTGGAGCGAACACTGGAGAAGTCAAGCACTACTAAATCATTGTAGTGACATTGTTATCAAAATTCTTGGCCAGGTCATTTATTGTCAGGAAAAGCTGAGACTTGCATGATCTATGCTTCTTAAAGGCATGCTAGTTGTCAGCAAAAATATTGTGTCTGCTAAGGTACCTCATCAGATTGATGTCAATTATATGCTCCAAGAGTTTACAGAAAGTGCTTGTTAAAGAAATAGGACGATAATTTGCTGGGTTGGTGGTTTTACCCTCCTTAAAGAGAGGAGTGATGTTTGCCTTTTTCTAATCCGGGGAAGATCACCTGAGAGATAAAATGCAGAATAGGAGCTAGTTCTGCAGCTGCGATCTTAAGGGCTTGACTCTGAATCTGGTCTGGCCCAATAGCTTTTGTCGTATTGATGTTGAGCAGTAACTATTTGACACCCTCAACCTCAATTTCGATAGGAGGCATATCAGTATATGGGCTGGGCGGTAGATCAGGAAAAGATGAAGGTTCCGTAGCTTCCCGGGTAAAAACATTTTGAAATTGGTTTGCAAGAGCTTCTGCTTTCTCCTGGTCCTCAGTGATCAGACAGTTGTTCACCTTTAGCATCTGGACCCCAGTGTTGTCTGTCGGTCTGGATTTCACATATCTCCAAAAATCCTTAAGATGCTGTCCCTCAAGAATTGAAGAAACATGTTTATGAGCACTCTTAATGGTACAGTCGACTTGCTTTCGCACTCTGGTGAATTTGTCCCAATCCTGTCTTGTACCACTTTTTTTGGCACAGATGTAAGACTTCTATTTCTTACTACAGAGATGTTTTAATTTCGTTGAAAACCAAGGGGAACGCATACGGCCCTTAATAAATGTATGAGGAACATGATTCGTAACAATATCATTTAGTGAGTCTCAGCCACATCCAGTTGTCTTCAACAGATCCTTTGTCTGGTTGTAAGTTAAAGAAGTCACTCCCAAGTTGTTTTGCTAATGCAGGTGCACTGTGTGAGTTGTACACAGAGCAAAACATCTCTTTCCCCACTCTGCTCTGGTGAAGTGCCCCTCATCTCAAGCACCACATTACAGATTTTAAAAAAATTTGGAGACCAAGACATATGGTCCATATGGCCCATTGAGTCTGCTACAATTTATAATGTGAAACCTGAGGATGTTGATTGTTGCAACCAGAAAACAAAATATTGTCATCAAATGAACTTGAGTCCAAGTTCAAGAAAATAGTCAAACTGCGGCCCTGAAAAACAATAATTTCCTAAGACCTGTCAATTTGCCCTCAGAAGATAAGCTCTTGTATTACTTAGTTTCTTGACAGTGCTTGGAGATTTGGAAAGGGCTGGCTTTGATATTGCAACTTTATTGGAGGAAAATTGAGATTTGAATATAAAAAAATTGTTGACAGCTATTCTTGGGATGTTCTTTGATTAATGATTGCTGTATGTGGCCATTGTTACATGATGTGCATCAGCTTAGTCAGTGCACCTCTCTAGCAGTGTTTGGTTTGAGTGATGAATTACATTAGTGGAGGACAGAGTCAATCTGCTGAATATTGACCCCTCTGGTGGGCTGACTAGATTTCAACTTCTTACATTTTTAAAATTCGACCAAAATTCATTACAGAATAACTGAATCAATATCACTTTTTTTTTTTGTTTTAGGTGAGCTAATATGATGTGGAGCACCAAATCTAATGAGGCACCTCCACTACACCAAGAAGGAATGCAGACCCGAGATACAAGGAGAGGTATAGTGGTAATTTACAGATGTATTTGGTTTGATGCAGTGCCTACAGTTCACCTATTTGGAAGTCAGATCATTAATGCATTATGATAGAATAAAGATCCTATTGACCATGTATTTGATGCAGTGAAATTCCCTTTCAAATAATTAAATTGAAAGAACATTGTAGTTAGAGACTGAGAATTTAACAGATGACTGTGTGTTCTCTTCAACTGTTTCAAATGGTGCATCTACTGTTTACTTCATTGTCATTACCTCCTGAGACAACTATTCTTCATGTGTGAGCTTATGCAAGAAATGTCTAGAGGCCATTTAATAGTGATAATCCTTGTGATTGAGCCTAGTTTTCTTGTCACGTCTGTGGAAATACTAAATCAGTGAATAATCATTTCAAAGATTTTTTCAAAAGCATATTAAGTGAATGGTGAAGATGCATTGTAAATTCAAGATCATTTAATGTCGTTTCCAGTACACAAGTGTAAAGGAGAATGAAAAAATTGTTACTCTTGATCTGATGATGCACAAAAAAACCCACAAAAGATAAAAAACACAAAAATAATAAAAAAAAAGTACAGGAGATAGCATATAAGCATAGATTGATTCATAAAGTGACACGAGACTGTACGTAAGATGACTGGCAGAAAATAATAAGGTAGTGGTGGAGTTAGTGGGTGGAGGTATTGATGAGCTTTACTGCTTAGGGAAAGTGCTTTTCAGTCTTGGTCCTGGCAGTGCATTCTCTTTAATCCAGTGGATGTTACGTAGTTTCCTTGATGGGAGTGGGACAAGCAATCCATGAGCAGAGTGGGTGGGATCCTTCATGATGTTACTGGCCCTTTTCTGGCACCTTTCTGTATATACGTCCTTGATGGTATGTTGGTGCTGGTAATGCATTGGGCAGAGAATCAAAATGATGAAAACACTTCCCCAGTTAAGCAGCAAATGGGAAAGAGAGAAAGATTGTTTTTAGTATGAGGTGGGGAAGGTATGGATAGGACAGGCATATATCTTGGGGTGAGGGTAGGATTGCTGTAGGAGTAAGTTTTTAAAATCTTTCTCTTCTGGTGTTAGCTATCCTTTTATAATATCCAATTTCTCTATCCATGAAAACTGTCTTCTCGTTTTTTTTTTACACAGGTCTGTATTTCGCAGATTTTCCATGTTTCTTTGCTTTCTCTTTTTTTTAATCTGCCTTGAATGAATTTATCTACCAAGTAGCTTCAATATGGCAACCCTGACCTTGCTCTATCAGCAATATTCCTTTTGTCTTATCCATTCTTTTCCAAGTCTCTCTGAAACTAAAACGTTTTTTTCTGCTTTCCCGGATTTGAGAAAGGAATTTGCTTGAAGAGTGAAATCTTTCACTTTTTCCAGATGTTGCCCATCCTGCTGCATGTTTTAAAGCATTTTCTATTTCTTGTTTGATTTCTACCATCTCCAATTTTTTTCACTGAATTTTCAGTTATATTTAACTCTTGATAAAATGCAGAGCTATCTATCGTCTTGATAGCTGTGGCAACAAACACCATCAGATACCTTGATGTGCTATGATAACTCTATCTCCTTAAGGCAAATGCTGCTATCACATTCAGTGTATTCATCAGAATCCTATTTAACCACAATAAATGAAACTCCAGGTATAAGTCACTTCAGTAATGCAATTTTACAATGTACAAATACAGCCTATCCTGTAAATTAAAATGGGCATGAAAAGTGTAAGTTTAAAGTTAATGTATATAATGTAAACCCAGAACTTGGAAAATATTTTGAAGAAGTAACAAATGTAATTTGGTTTTGTTTTAGACGTGGCCTCAGCATGGGATACAGTCAACCAGACAAAAGCTGCGGTAAGCATTTCAAACAATTTTATTGTGATTAAATATTCTCAAATGGGGCATGCATTCTGGAGGATAAAGATGGTATATACACTTTTTCTAGGTCAATATAGATTTCCTCTTATTCTGCATTGTACACAAAGATTTCTTTATAAGTGGTCTTTATGCAACATTCTTTGTACAGTAAAATTCTGATCTGCTATCTGACGCTTTGGAAATTCCAGTGCTTTGGCATCCCAGTCATGCATGGATGTGGCTATTCTGTTTCAGTGTTGCTCCCCTAACTTGGGACATTTGGCATCCTGTTCATTCTGACAAGGGAGTTCTCCAGCATCATCCTGGTTACAGTGTGCATTCCATTACTGGCAAATGACAAGCTGGTACTGGAGGAACTGAGCACCTGATCAACAATCACCAGTCAGCATACTCTGATAGTTTCCAGGTCATTGCAGGGGACTTCAACCAGACCAACTTGAAGGAAGTCTCTGACAAACTATCAACAGTACCTCTGGAACTGGAATCAATACTGATATTCGATCACTGTTGCACCACCATCAAGAGCATTTAGCTTGTCATTTCACACTTGTACTTTGGCAAGTCTGATCACCTAGCTGGACTCCTACTTCAGACATATAGGCAAAGACTAAGGACTGCAGCACCAATGTTAAGGACCACAATTATGGTCAAGGGAAGTAGAAAAATGCTTACAGGACTGTTTTGAATTTGAATGAATATGCCACAGTCATCACCAATTTCATCAAGGTCTTTTTTTTTCTTTTTCAATTTTTTAAAATTAGTTTCAACATCATACACATTACAAAAAGTAAGTACAGAGCAATTGGGATTGTATTAATAATAATTATAAAAGTTTACGGCCAGGTAACACATAGTAAACATCCCAAAATCACACAGATTAACAATAAAATACATAAAGAGTATACATAAAATACAAAAATATCATTTAAAAAACAGAAAAAGAAAAAAAAATCCCCTAAAAAAAAATCTAATCTACCCAAACTAAAAGAAAACTAAGGAAAAGAAAAAGAAAAGGAAGGGCTATTATGATACCTCAGATAGAACCAATAGTGTCGGCACTTCCGCTCCTCTCCCCGTATATTGAAATCACAAAATAGATTTGGCGAGGGTCAAATTACATCATGTGGAAGTATTGAATAAATGTCTCCAAGTCTCATCAAATTTAATAGATGGGTCAAAAATGACACTTCTAATTTTTTCTAGATTTAAACAAGATATAGTTTGAGAAAACCAGTGAAATGTAGTTGGAGGACTAATCGCTTTCCAATTCAACAGTATAGATCTTGTAGCCATTAGAGTAACAAAAGCAATCATCCGACAAGCTGAAGAGGTCAAATGATGCTTTCTATCATTGGTAAACCAAAGATGGTAGTAATAGGATGAGGTTGTAAATCAATATTTAAGACAGTGGAAATAATATCAAAAATATCGTCCCAATATTTCTTCGATAAAGGGCAAGACCAAAACATATGAGTTAATTAGGCTATCTCAGAATGACATCTATCACATACAGGGTTTATATGAGAGTAATAATGATCTAATTTATCCTTAGACATATGAGCCCTATGTACAACTTTTTAAACTGTATCAATGCATGTTTAGCACAAATAGAGGAAGAGTTAACTAATTGGAAACTTTTTTGCCATTTCTCAGTAGGTAAGGTAAGCTTAAGTTCCCTTTCCCAGTCATTCTTAATTGTATTGGAAACATCTGGATTTATTTTCCTTATCATATTATAAATAATTGCTATTGAACCTTTCTGATAAAGGTTTAAATCAGAATATGAAATCAGAAAGGTAGTAAGAACAATATTTAAAAAGTTTCTAATCTGTAAATATCTAAAAAAAATGTGATCTAGGTAAATTATATTTATTAGATAATTGTTCAAAAGACATAAAACAATGATCTGAAAATAAATCAGAAAAACGTATTATACCCTTTGTTTTCCAGACCAGATATGCTTGATCCAAAAAAGAGAGTTGAAAAAGAAAGTTGGATATAAAAGGGCTAGTTAGAATAAATTGATTCAGTCCAAAAGATTTTCGAAACTGAAACCATATTCGAAGAGTATATTTAACTATTGGGTTATCCATTTGTTTGTCCAATTTAGAAAAGTCAAAAGGAAGTGGGATCCCTAAAATAGAACCCAGTGAAAATCCTGAAACAGAATTACGTTCAAGATTAACCCAGAGTGGACTTGAAACTGTATCCCAATTCTATGTCTAAAATTTTAAATAACGAATATTAATCGCTCAATAGTAGAATCTAAAGTTTGGCAATGCTAACTCACCCTCCTTTTTGGGCTTCTGTAAATGTCTTTTCCCTAGTCTAGGATTTTCATTCTGCCATATGTATGAGGAAATTTTTGAATCAACATTATCAAAAAATGATTTCGGAATAAAAATTGGCAATGTTTGAAATAAATGTAGAAACTTCTGTAAAATAATCATCTTAACAGCGTTGATCCGACCAATTAATGACAAAAACATTGGCGACCATTAGGTAATCAAACCTTTAATCTGATCAAGTAAGGGTAAAAAATTAACCTTAAATAAATCCTTGTGCTTCTTAGTAATTTTAATTCCTAAATAAGTAAATTGATCAGTAACTAATCTAAATGGTAAACATTTGTAGTTTGGAACCATCATATTTAACGGAAAAAGTTCACCCTTATTAAGATTCAGTTTGTAACCAGAAAATTTACTAAACTTATCCAACAAGGATAAAGTTGCAGGAATGGATTTTTCTGGGTCAGAAATATATAATATTAAATCATCTGCATATAATGATAACATGTATCTCTTTCCCATGAGTAATACCAAAAATATTTGGTGAAAATCTGGAATTGCAATTGCTAACGTTTCTAAAGCAATATCAAATAATAAGGGACTTAAAGGACAACCCTGTCTAGTGCCATGAAATAATCGAAAAAATGGAGATCTTTGATTATTAGTCAAAACCGAAGCTAAAGGAGTATGATATATCAATTTAATCCAGGATATAAATATCAGGTTAAAGTTAAACTTCTCAAGCGTAGTAAATAAATATGGCCATTCAACTCTGTCAAAAGCTTTCTCAGCATCTAATGAAATAGCACATTCTGGAGTTCTCAGTGAAGGAGTATAAATAATACTTATTAATCTCCTAATATTAAAAGATGAATAACGATTTTTAATAAATCCAGTTTGATCCATGGAAATAATTTGAGGTAATACCTTTTCTAACCTAGATGCTAATATTTTAGAAAAAATTTTTGAATTAACATTCAATAAGGATATCGGTCTATATGATGCACATTCAGTAGGATCCTTATTTTTTAAATTAAGGAGATGGAGGCTCCATAAAATGATTGTGGTAGTTTACCTATAATAATTGCATCTCTAAAAACTCTGCACAACTGGGGAGAAAGAATAGAAGAAAAAAAACTTTTAAAATTCTGCTGTATAGCCATCTGGGCTGGGTGATTTACCAGAATTCATTGAAGAAATAGCACCCATTATTTCTTCATCCGTAATGGGTGTTTCTAACTTTAAACGTTCTTTGGGTGTTAATTTTGGAAAATTCAAATTCCTTAAAAAAAATCTTGCATCTCCCTAGGATCATGAGGAAATTCTGACTGATATAAAGATGTATAAAATTCTTGAAAAGATTTTTTAATCTCATGATCAACTGTTGAAATATCATTAGGTTTACGAATCTTAGTAATTTGACATTTAACCGAAGCTGTTTTTAATTGATTGGCTAATAATTTACCAGATTTACCACTATGTATATAAAACTCACTTCTTGTTTTCATTAATTGATTTTCTGTTGACGATGTTAAGAGTAAACTATGCTCCATTTGAAGTTCAACTCTCTGTTTGTAAAGCTCCTCATTAGGAACAGTGGCATATTGTTTATCGATGTCTTTAATCTTATCAATAAACACCATTCATAGTGCGTTTTTTCAATCCAGCCGAATAGGAAATGATCTGACCACAGATATAAGCTTTAAAAGTGTCCCATATAACCCCACTGGGCATTTCATCCATAGTATTTGTTAAAAAAAAATAAAAGAAGTCGATCTGATCCTTGATACATTTTACAAAATCTGAGTCTGGAAGTAAGTTGGAATTAAAACGCTATTGCCTAGTATTAGAAGGTATATCCCATAACTTAATAGAGAGATTCAATGGTGCATGATCAGATATGGCAATGATATCATAGTTACACTCAATTACAGATGGAATTAAACAAGAGTCTATAAAAAAAAGTCAATCCTAGAATAAATATGATGTACGTGTGAAAAGAAAGAAAATTCTTTATCCTTGGGGTGTAGAAATCTCCAAATCTTGGAGATTCCAGAATCAATCAAAAACGAATTGATAAGAGTGGCCGACTAATTCGGTAGTGCCTGAGTTGGTACAGATTTATCCATCAAAGGATTTAAGCAGCAATTAAAGTCACCCCCCATTATCAACATGTAATCACTTAAATTAGGAAAGGAGGTAAATAATTGTTTAAAAAATTCAGGATAGTCCACATTCGGGGCATAAACATTAACCATAACAACTTTCTTATTAAAAAGTAGACCGGTAATTAACAAGAATCTACCATTCGGGTCAGAGAAGGTATTGTAATGTACAAATGCAATTGAAGAATCTATGAAAATTGAGACTCCTCTCACTTTAGCTTTGGAGTTTGAGTGATACTATTGTTCCTTCCAAAACTTTAAAAAATGCTGATTATCCTCTTTCCACACATGAGTTTCTTGGGTTAAAATAATATGGGCATTCATTCTGTGGAATACTATAAAAATCTTTTTCCTTTTAATCAGATGGTTTAGTCTGTTTGTATTCCAAGAAACAAGATTAAACCTCTGAGCCATGTTAACCTTGAATCAATCTTTTGGTATATAAAGAGTTAACCAGAGTATAAACTCATGTAACTGGAAGAGGAACCAGCATTTGGAAAGGAGACGGAAGTTGCGACAATACCGACATTGTTGTAGTTCAAAATTAGCCCAATGAAAAAATGAAAAAAAGCCCCCCCACCCACCACCCAAGAACCCTAAAACTAAGCCAAGAAAGGCCAGAAAGCTAAATCTACCCCCATTTCTCCAGAAGGTGGCTCCCAAATATATGTTGGTAAAAAGACCACCTAAAAAAAAACTACACTATAACAGTGAAAAAGATAATAAGCTTAACAAATACAGTAAAATAAAATACCTTAGTATTATAATCACTAACATGCTAATAAAATAAAGAGAAAAGAAGAGATACCAATACATATTATTCAATGTAAAATATTTGTAAGGGAGAACAGTTGAATGAAAAAGAAAAGGCGTATCCGGAAAGAAAAGTATTATGGGAAGAAGAACCCAAAAGATGGCATGGTTAAAAAAAAACAAAGGTATTATGGAAAGAAGACAAAACAAAAACATAAAAAAACCCGATAGCAACGGTAACATTAAGTGTAAAGAATACCAACACTACCGATCAAAACCAGAAGTCTTATACTTATAAAAGTCGATCTTCAAAAATGAATCGTATGATTAATAGAATTTGAGGGGGAAAAAAAAACGAAAAGCCAAAGCGAATATCACAAAAATCTTATATTAATTAAACCGTGGTGGCTAATTCAAATTCTTCCAGAAAGCCTCGTGCTGCACTTGTAGAGTTGAAGAAAAGTCGCTGGCTGTTCGGAGGAGAAATTCTTAAGCGGGCAGGATACAATAACGCTGGTTTAAGATCTTTTTGGTAGCATTCCATCATCAGAGGTTTGAAAGCCAATCGCGCTGTCATTAATTCAGGGCTGAAATCCTCATACAATCGGAATTGATGGTCTTGGAATTTAATCATTCCCTGCTGTCGGGCTATTCGTATGAGTTGCTCTTTAACATGAACTTAATGAAATCGGATGATTACTGGTCTCGGTTTAGATTGAGAATTTGATTTACTCCGAAAAATACGATGTGTGCAATCGAGCAATGGAGGATCATCTGGGAATTCAGAGCTAACTGCAGTCTTTAAAAGTTCAGAAAAGAATACTGAAGGGTCTCCTGTCTCAACTCCCTTGGGGAGACCAATTAAACATAACTTCTTTCTTCTGGATCAGTTTTCCAGATCAGTAATCTTAAATTTAAGACGCTTCAGCTGTTTATCTGTCGAAGAAACTTTTTGTTCCAAACTCTCGATGATTTTCATCTTTCTTTCGTGCATCCTCTTTCAGTTCAGTAATAGTGTTTTGTTGCTGTTGAACTTGATGGTCAAGCACACCATAAGTTTGCATAATTGCCATAATCTCTTCTTTAAAGCCTCGGCGTATTTCATCAGCTTGTTCACGAAACAAATTCATCAACAATTCATAAGTTATCTCAGGATGTTTAGGATCGGGTTTCTTTTTTTCCGTCGCCATCGGCATCTTTTGCAGGTTTAATGTCTCGGACTTTAGGTCTTGTAGCTGTTTCTTTACTCATCTCTGCAAAGTTCAAAATCCAAACTTACAACTAAATTAAATAAAGGTGATCATAGATATAAAAAGAAAAAGTAACGGAGTGAAGCCGAGAAGTGACCTCACTGCGTGAGTGCCATCTGGAGAATCCAAGGTCTGTATGAATAAATGTCTGCCTTCAGGAACATGCCATTCATACTCAAATTAGAAGTCCTGGATGAACCAGAAGATTTAGTATGCTGAGAGATAGATCTGTAGCATTCAAGAATGATGATCTAGAAATCTTACAAGAAGTTGTCAGTAGGGTTGCATTTAGCATAACTATTACAGCACTAGCAACTAAGCATCAATTCTGCTGCTGTCTTTGAGGAGTTGTCCCTGCGATCATGTGGGTTTCCTTTGGGTGCTCTGATTTCCTCCTGTATTCCAAAGATGTACAGGTTAGTAAGTCAATTGGTACTGGTTAGAGATACAGCCTGCTACCGTATTGTATCTCCAAATAAAATATAAAGTCCAGCTACAGCCTATGGAAGGCCATCATGAGAGTGTGAAAAGTCAATTTTGTGTGAAGTTAGAGTCACAATTGGATGTAGAACATCTGTGGCAGAGTTTATATGTCATTACTTTCTATAAGAGAAAACCTAGCTGCATGATGGCAGTGATGCTTTAACCTCTAATGAGCTGTACACTTTAAAGGAAGATCACTACACCTGTGCATATCTTCAAAGAATCTGGCGGCCTGTGATCTCTGTCTTGTAGGTCAACATCGGATCCCAGCTACTTCAACGGCATCAATCATTCTGATACCCAAGAAGAACCGGGTGAGCTGCCTCAATGACTTTTACCAGGTAGCATTTACATCTACTATGATGAAGTGCCTTGAGAGGTTGGTCATGGCTAGAATTAATTTCTGCTTGAGCAAAGAAGTGGACTTGCTGAGTTTTGCCTACTGTCACAACATGTTTGCAGTGGATGCAGTCTCATGGATTCTCCTCTCGGCTTTTGAGCACCTGGATGACAGCAATACAAATGTCAGTCTACTGTTTATCAATCACAATTTGATGTTCCACACTGTCATTTCTCATTATCATTCAACAAACTTAAAAACCTGGGCGCCCGTATCTCCCTCTGCAACTGGTCTTGGACCTCCTAATCAGGAGATTACCATTTGCTGTAACATATTTTATTTCTTTCTTCAGTGCCTCTTTTACATCAGCAATGTCTTTAATTAAAACTCTTGTCATTGAGGCCCATGACTTTGGGAGCCAAATCTCATATTGGGCTGCGTCTTCAAGAATCTGAAGATAGTCACTGTATATGGTGTGATTTAATTCTTTATTTTATTCCCATCATTCCCTTTTATTACCCTGTGCACTGAGATCATGTATACTTTGAAAAATGTGGATGTTGATTTTAATTAATGTCTTGTACTGTTATGCTGGATGGACATAAACACATTTGACTGCTCCCAGAATCCACTGCTTTTTTGATGATAATTACCATGGGTGACACCTCTACCTAGCCCTGTAATATCTCCTTTATCAACTTTTCCTGATGCTTCTTCAGTTTTGCCACACTTCCTTTTTTGTTTTATTGCATTGTCTTACTACTACGACTACTACTACGTCGACTCAGGCCTAGGGGGCCGGTGTCAGGCACAATAGTAGTAGTAAGGCAATTGTCTTAAATGAAGTAGTATATCACCAACATTAGCTTCTTTCATTCTCCCAGGACCTGTAGTGATCCTCAGCCTTCCACTTTGAGTTTCCATCTTCTTCACTTACAGTACTTTCACTTATTAGTTGTATGTGAAAATTTGCTGGTTTAATAGCAATGCTAGCTTTCTTTCCTGTGTCAGTTCTAAATTTACAACTGGGACTTTGACATCAAGTATTTCCTGCAACAACATTTTGGCAGAATAATTGCCATTAAAATCATTGGAGCAATGTGATAGTGAAGTTGAAGATGTCTAACAACTAACTCAGCTAACTGACGGTCCATTTTTTGTGCAGCAGATATGATGGATGTTATGACCTTACCATCTTGATCTGTATCAGAAGTCCCTATGATAGTGTACACTCATTCAGCACGTGTTAAACTCTTAAATGTCTAACTTAATTGAATCATGAGCTTCAAACAGGAAGTCTGATTAGCATGATTCCCAGTTAGCCACAACATTACACCCCCTCATCTACTAGTCCTTCTTTTAATTACATAAAGTCTTTTAAGCTCTCTGTTACCAAATGGTATTTTCCTTCTACTCTGCTGAAGTATACTTTTATGTACTTCATTTAACAACCCCTTTAGCTGCCTTTGTTCTAAGAAATAAATCCTATTATATCTAGTTTTTCCTCTTGGCACTATTTTCCAGCCCTGACAACATATCCATCTGCCTGAAGTGCTGAGTTCCTTCAGTGCTTTTTGTGTTGCTCCGGATTCCAGCATTTACAATCTCCTGTGTCTTCAATCTCCTTTGAGTAGTTTCTTGCGCAGGGACATCTGTTCTGATTGGAAATGTGGAGAAACCAAGCTTTCAGGTCCAACTATTGATGTATATAGTTCTGGATTAACTTCCTTGCTCCTGTACTCTGTGTTTCTGATAATAAAGGAATGGTTATGAAGTGTCTTTTAAACATCTTATTGGCAAACCTTGCAACCTTTAAAGATCTGTGAATAAATATTGCCTAAGATCCATTTATTCTTTTACACCTCTTGGCATCTTCCCAGTTATTGTGTTATTCGCCTGACTTTCTGCCTGCTTTATGTCAGACTTAGTTGAGCTTGATTCCATTTAGCATTTTCTGCCTACCAGATTAGTTCATTGATACCTTAGCGCAGTCTAAAGAGTTCCTCCTTGTCATCTAGATCAGGTTCATCCATCCATCCTTCATTTCTGTTTAAATCATAAATGAGTGCTGCAAGCAGGGAGAGACCTGTTGATACACCTTGTGATAAGTTTTCCAGTCATTAACATACCTGTCAAACATTACTCTGTGTCATTGAGCCCGTTTTGGACACCATTTGTCACCCTCGTATGGATCTCGCAGACTTTTATTTCTGCTTTGGAGGTTCTTATTGAAACCTGAAATCTGCATGTACTACATTAATGCACTACCCACTTTGACCTTCTGTTACCACCTCAAAAAAAAAAACAACCTTCCTATAACCCCATGCTGCAATTCCTTGATATTTTTTATCTGCTCCTTGTAAATTGATTCTAGATAATTGCCCAACCCTGAAATTAAACTACTTAACCTCTAGTGACAGTTGCCTGATGAATTGCAGATGGTCATCAAAAATATAATTACCTTGGCTCAGAATACATGGAAATACTAACTAAAAAGAAACTTGTGAAGAGTTTGAGCATTTTTTGCTATGAGATGATACTGTTCAATCCTAATTGATTTCTTTTGATTTCTCACTTTTTTCTGAAGTTGCGGCACATAGAGAACAGGCTGGAAGCTGTTCCTACTAGTACTGCTGTCTTAGACACTGTGATGGACAACAAGAAGTCCCTGGGAAGTGCTTCCAGGAAAGTCAGTAGGAAAGGTAAGTGCACAGAAAAACAACAATATTATTAGTAGAATATAGAATAGTGGTAACCATTTATCATGTGTGGCCAACTGTTTGCTTCAGTGAAAACACTAAAATTGATCATGAGGTTAAAGAAAAAAAGTCTTGTAAACTTGTAATCTTTAACCAGTAATAGTAAAAATCCAATAATTCTCTATCTGATTATTCAGAAATCCCAGTGATTAACCAGGTTATTGCAGTTCCGCTGAATTGGTGGAACTATACGTAATAATATTTTGTAATATTTCAGAATAATTTAAGAAACATATTGAAGCTATTGAATCTTCAGTTATGATCCTGACTCCACTCCACCTGTGATTCTCCCCATGAATTTCATATCCATCTTGAGCCAATGTTCTTTGCATGGACTAGAATCAGCCTTCTGGTCGTTCAGAATCAGTTTTATTATCACCGGCATGTGACGTGAAATTGGTCACCTAAATGACCAATCTGTAAGAGTAATTGTGGACACCAAGCAATAATAAACTAATGTATACAAATTCAGAGTTTGGACTGTCATTTAATTTGATATACAGTCGGCCCTCCGTATCCACGGGTTCCGCATCCGTGGATTTGACCAACTGTGGATCGAAAATATTCGAAAAAAATTCCAGTAAGTTCTAAAAAGCAAAACTTGAATTTGCTGTGCGCCGAGCACTGCGCTTAATCCACGCGAATGAAGTGATGTGTAAGCATACCCTGCTGTAGTCTCCCACCATTTCACAGATCCTCAGTCTCTAGCACTCGTTATTTGAGCATTGTTCGCCTCGCACTAACACTTACACGAATTTCAGCTGCTTTCTGTTTTATTGTGCGAATGCTCGATTCATTCTTACCGACCTTACGGCCCACTTCGGCAAACGACATGCCACTTTTCAAAAGATCTAAGATATTTATTTTCTCAGCGAGAGATAGCACTTTACGCTCCCTTATAGCCTTTGAGGAATTGCTTTGACCACTTAATTGCTTTTTAGGAGACATTTTTTCACAGAAACAAAGGGTGCACACAACACAAGTAGCGAAAGAACAAGATGTTTTATACTATGCCATTTTGTACAAGGGACCTGAGCATCCACAGATTTTGGTATCCGCAGGGCGTCCTGGAACCAATCCCCCATGGATACCGAGGGACGACTGTATTTCCAAAGTACTTTTTATGATATATTTCCAAATGTTTGCTCCTGTAGTGGTTGAGGTAAACTTGAAAATTGTTTTGAAACGCTGAAGCTTTTTGAATAATATTTTTGCTGGATCTGAATCAAATATGGGGAAGGTTGCTAGTATGTGGTTTTGTATCTTATATTTTGTATTCATGGTTGCCACGGGTAAGTAATTTAATACTGCAAGGCTTTAGTAAACAGAATGTAGAAAGGAGCACAAGCCCATTTTTCTTACCATGGGTGATCCATGCCAAGTGTCAGAAACCACATACAGTCATGGAGCAACTTATATAAGGTTAGATACGATACAAGTTCCAGTTGTAGACCCAACTCTTGAACGTAAAGTTTACTGAATTGCATCATGTATGTAGCAGAGTGCATCTCTAAAGCCTCTTCCCTTCCAGTAAACTGAAAATGTATCCGATATAAATAAATCTAATAATTTAAATATTCATTATTTAGTTATTTTAAATGTTTGGTTTAAAATGAAATAGTAGCAAAGCTATTAACTTGTTATGATTACAGTCTGACTTGTGGTTCATGTGATAATTGTTTTGATAGGACATGTTTCTGTCAATAGTTTGTGTCAGTATGCTTGTGTGAATTATCTGTCAATTGTTTTGCCATTGCTGTTTTGCTCTATGTGGTATTTTGATGGAAGGTGTGCAAATTCATCTTCCAAGATGTCAAATCCTCCATTCAATAGCTTTGCATAAGTAACTCTGTTTCCTCCAAAATCCTTTTGCCACTAACTTAAATTGAAATGGTCTTAAACGGGCCCAAATGAACCTTCACCATATTGCTTAGGAACCTGGGGTAGTTGCAACTTTGCAATTTAAAAAAACTTCATGACTTTGATCCATCGTCATCTTGGCCATCTATGACCTCCTAGGTGGGATTTACTGTTTTTACTTTAATGTATGAGATTCATGGGCTATAGTTTGCATTTGAATTTAGCAAAATGCCCCAAAACTTAGTCATAGTCTTACTTTATTGATCCCGGGGGAAATTGGTTTTCGTTACAGTTGCACCATAAATAATTAAATAGTAATAAACCATAAATAATTAAATAGTAATATGTAAATTATGCCAGGAAATGAGTCCAGGACTGGCCTATTGGGTCAGGGTGTCTGACCCTCCAAGGGAGGAGTTGTAAAGTTTGATGGCCACAGGCAGGAATGACTTCCTATGATTATAAACTTTGATTTGTGTATTCTTACTTGCATATGAAAATTGCAGTTAAGTGAAAATACAAATGCTGACTGTCCAGTAATGGCTTGAGAGAGGTAAAAGTGTATGCATTTTTTAATGCCTCTTTTTGTTTTATCCCTATCAGATGGAAGGTATGTGGAGGATTCTATGGGCAATGCTTCAGCTGGCAAGTCCAACAATTGTAGCAAATCACGAAAGGGCAAAATGTCCCGGAGCCCCTTGAGATCTACTACTCTGGAAAACAACATTAAGAAGAGCAGTCGAGTAGAATTCAGGGATGCTTTAACTTCTTATAGGTATGTCGTTATAGGTATGAGAAAATAACTGACAGCAACAGGAACTGTTTTTGTGAACTTGTCTCTTGGTAGATTGGGAAGTCAATGCAATATCATCATCACTGGTGATGAATACACAATGATGAGGTTGCATATTGCACTGCATTCCAAGAATGGGCAGCAAAATGACTCAAGTATGAAAAAGAAATGAGTGTACCACCAATTATCCTGGGCCACTTAAACCTGCTTCATTTTGGTTACATCTAATCTTGGGCTGTCATTCTCCAAATTTTGGGAAATTGTTGCTAGGTATAAATTGGTAATGCTGAGGTTCAATGTATTTGATGGATCAACATTTCATGCTCTGGCATTAATTACAAAAACCTTTACATATCTTTGAATCTGCAGTTCAAATTCCCAACGGTGAGTTTGGGAATGCTAGATTGTTGAGGTTTTTGGAGATTGTTGTGAATAATCCTTCGGATAATACCAACAAAATAAGTTATGGGGAAAGACTGTTGAAGCTAGGGCCTTTGTTGTTCATACCTACAAAGGGTTTTGACGACATCAGTTGGGGAGGAATATTTTCACTGCTTGACTTCAGTGTTGAGCAAATTTAACCTGAATTAATCATCTACAGAACTAAGGGTGATGAAGCAAGAACATTTTCTTTCTGCAAATTTCTGTACCAGTAACAATGGCAGCAGCATCTCTAACCACTCTTAGAAAAACAATTAGATAACTATTTGGAAAAACAAGACATTATTAAAGACTATATAGAGAAGTTAGGGAACGGACATATGGGAGTTTCCTTCAGAGAGTAAGTGGTATGTTTTTACAATTCTGTTATAAATTTTCCAAAATTTTATATTTATGCAATGTCATCAGATGGAGGAAATGGCCCATTTCATTATTTAGCAAGATAGCATAGCAGTTAGCATAATGACATTATCGCACCACCAACTTGGCTTCAATTCCACTGTTGCCTCTAAGAAGCTTGTACATTCTCCCTGTGACCCTGTGCAGTTCCCCTGGCTGCTCCGGGTTTGCGCCACATTCCAAAGAAATTTGAGTTGGTAGAACACTGCAGCACAGAAACGGGCCTTTAGACCATCTAGTCTGTGCCAAACCATTAATCTGCCTGCACTCAGACCATACTCTTCTATCAAATCTCCGCTCAATATTTTAAGTTGAAGGGAATAAATTATAGGCAACATCCTTGTAAATTTTTTTTGCATTCTTTCAGTCCCAATGTGTAACATGTTACACTTGCCTGCATTAAATTGCATCTGCCATTTTTCAGCACACTTTTAACAGCTGCTACAGATTCCACTGCAAGCTTTGGTTACCTTCCTTGCTGTCCACTACAACCCCAGTCTTGGTGTCATCTGCAAATTTGCTGATCCATTTTACTACATTATCATCAAGATTATTGATATAGATGACAAACAACAATGGATCCTGCACCAATCTCTGAGGCACACTACTAGTCACAGGCCTCTAGGCAGAGAAGTAACCATTTACTGCCACTCTTTGTCTTCTCCCACAAAGCCAATGTCTAATCCAATTTACTATGTCATCTTGAATGCCAAGTGACTGAACCTTCTTGACCAACCTCCTTTGCAGGACCTTGTCAAATGCTTGCTAAAGTCCACTGTCTTGTCTTCAGTTTTCCTGACAACTTCGTCAAAAAACTCCTTTAGATTAATTAGACACAACCTACCACACACAAAGCCATTTTGAATATTCCTAATCTATCACTATATATACCTTCCAATAACTTTCTCACTACTGATGTCAGGCTCACTGGCCTATAATTCCTGGTTTATTCTTAGGCAATTCAATAATATCAGCTGTCCTTCAATCCTCTGGCACCTCACTCATAGCCAAGGAGGTTTTAAATATTTCTGTTGGGGCCCTTGCAATTTCTGTACTAGCTTCCTACAGGGTCCAAGGAAACACCTTGCCAGGCCCTAGGGATTTATCCATCCTAAATTGATTCAAGACAGCAAACACTTCCTCTTGTAATTTGTATTGGGTTCATGACCTCAGTGCAGCTTTTCCTCTCTTCTATAGACCCTTTGTCTGTCTCCCAAGTAAGTACAGACGCAAAAAAAATCCATTTAAGATCTCCTCCATCTCCTTCGGTTCCATGCATAGATTACTATTCTGATCTTCCAGAGGACTAATTTTGCCTCTTGCAATGCTTTTGCTCTTAATATATCTGTAGAAGCCCTTGGGATTCTCCTTCACCTGGTCTGCTGCAGCAATCTCATACCTTCTTTTAGTCCTCCCGATTTTTTTTTCTTTGTGTTCTCTTGCATTTCTTGTACTCCATAAAAATTTCATTTGTTCCTACCTGCTATGCACATCCTTCTTCATCATCAGGGCCTCAATATCTCTTGAAAACTAAGGTTTCCTAAGCATGTTACCTTTTGCCTTTTATTCCAACAGGAACATACAAATTCTTTCAAAATTCCACCTTTGAAGACCTTCCACCTATCAAGTACACCTTTGCCAGAAAGCAACCTGTCCCAATCCACACTTGCCAGATGCTTTCTGATACCATCAAAATTGGCCTTTGTCCAATTTAGAACCTCAACCTGAGAACTACACCTATCCTTTTCCACAATTACTTGGAAGCTAATGGCACTATGATCACTAAATGCAAAGCGTTCCTCCACACTAACTTCTGTCACCTGCCCTGTCTCATTGTCTAACAGGAGATCTTGTATTGTACTCTTTCTCATTGGGACTTCTATGTACTGATTAAAGAAGCTTCCCTGAACACATTTGACAGACTCTTTCCTGTCTAGCTCTTTTACAGTTTGGGTATCCCAGTCAATATGTGGAAAGTAACAGTCACCTATTATCACAACCTTATGTTTTTTGCCGCAGTCTGCGATCTCTCTATAAATTTATTCCTCTAAATCTTGTGGAGGTTAATTGGTCACTTGGGTTTAATTGGGTGCTGTGGGCTTATGGGTCGGAAGGGCCTGTTACTGTGTTGTATCTCAAAATATTTTGCACTTTTCTGAATATCCCATGTGTCACAATAAAGATAGTGGTCAAATACTGTTTTACTTGTTAAGTATCAGTGCTTCTCCAAAATGATTTACATAATCTTTTCTGCATGATATAAAAAGTACTGCGAAAGATCAATTATTTTGATCTGTTTCATGTTACCAGGGAATTAGATGGCACTATTCCACCCTGTCTGACTGCTAGCCAGCTGGAAGCTCAGCACCTCCTTTCCAATTTGACATCGAATGAATCCCAAGGGAAGGAGAGTGAAAGTCATCACATGATATATGATCGAGACAACCGGAGTTACCACAGTTTGGATAATGACAGCACACAATCAACTGCAGTGGATGAAACCGTGGTGAAATTTCTCAATGACCAGTTAGCACTTGATGCCCTGCACAATTCTGCACTTTATAAAACTTTGAGCCGAGATACACTAGGACAAAAGGGTGAAGGCATCAAAGGTTTCCACACTAAGGCACTGAGTAATGATGTGGATGCAAAGAGTGAACGGCCATCCGAGCATTCTCAGCTGTCCTCCCCGAGTTCCACTTCTGACTCGGTGATGCAGAGACTAGAGATTATGCGCAGGAGGCAACATGATGACAAACTTGAGAAACTGAAGGAGCGGATTAGAAAGCAACGAGAGCATTCGGAGGAGCCAGTTGAAAGGGACCGGCAGCTAAGCCTCTATGAATTACCTGCTGTGGCTAATGCAGGTACTGCAGTTCCTACCACCAAAGTGAGAAAGGTTGCTCTGGCACCACCTGCTCCATCATACAAAGGTATGACTGACACAGTTTATATTCATATCTCTTTTTGATACATGGTTGTGGTAGGATACAAGTAAACCTTGTGTATGTATGTGAAGAAGGCAGCTTTGGCTTCCTGGATCCTGTTGATGTGTACTTGCAAAGTAATCATTGTTGTACTGTGATAGCCAAATTGCGATCTCTCTCAAACTGTAGTATGATTCTGAATGGCAAAAGTAGGGATTTTTGTTGAGGGATAAATATTGCCCAGGTTACGAGAGAACCTACTCACTCTTAGAGTAGTGGAATATTTTGCACTTGAGATTCTTTATAAGATGGTGCCTTCGTGAGAGAAATTTGTGCCTTTATACTTCTGTGGAAGATCGTTGAATGATGGCAGTACCGATGTTTTGGTGTGGTATTTAGCACTCTATCAACCTGTATTCAGTCTTCATCTAGAGTGCTATCAATGTGTTTTCATTTTGTCCCCGTGACTATGTGAGTTTCCCTTAGTAATGCTTCAATTTTCTCCCACATACTATAGGTGTGCAAGTTAGTATGTTAATTGATAACTGTAACTTGTCCCATGTGTAGGTGGGTATCTGAAGAAGAATGATGTATTGATGAGAGAGAATAGGTTGCAGAGAATTTTGGATGCATTTTGAAAACCAGCATGGACTGGATTGTCCAAATGGTCACCAAATATGTGAATATGTGAAATTTTCTTGATTTGGATTGGAAACTGCTTTTCACTAACTTAGGTGCCACTAAGCCACAGGTGTCAGCAGTAGATTCTGTAACTTCCTCGCAGTAGAATCTTTACCATGCTTTGGCAATGATGTGTATCAGTTTGCATTCCGCTATCATGGTATATTTGCCAAATTGGACCTGTAACTAATTTAGGGTGACTTTAAAAGGTAATGAGATATAATTACACTGATGTTTGAAACTTGAGCTTCAAGAGAACACTAACTTTTAGTAAGCAAAAACTGGAAAGGAAAACAAGTTTCTTGAAATAAATGCAAATTAATGTTTACCCTAATTACCCCAGCATCTGAGGGGCCATTTTTGTAAAACTGATGCAACATGTAGCTGACTTCTGTGACATGTAGACTTACCTGGGTGGTGTTAGTATTTTAATTCTGAAGTCTAAATGTGATGTCCATATTTTATTGTCAATAAAAGAAAAAGATATAATAATTATATAGATTATTTTTAAAGTATGTTAATGTAGTTGTAATACTGGCTGAGTAAGCGAGAGCCTTGCATTGATCAACTGCAGATGAGTAATGATTCCATGATAATGGGGTATGATCATTTTTTTTAGTAGAACTAGCTGGTTATTAATCTGTAACATTAACTCAGTTTTCTCTCACAGGTGCCACCTGAACTATTCCCAGCATTTCATATTTCTATTTTCTGTTCTGGATCTGTCAGTTCAGTCAATGTTTTTTTTCCCGGATACAAAGAACATTGTAGAAGCTGGAATCTGAAACAATAACATCCATTTAAATAATGTCTATCGGAAGAGAAACCAGATAAAGCTTTGGGTCAGGGACATTCTGCAGAAATGTGAACTGGTTTCATTTTCTATAGATGCTGCTTGACTGGCTGAGTTCCAGTGTTTTTGTTTTGTCCTCTTCTAAGGCTACGTCCACACTACGCCAGATAATTTTGAAAACGCCGGTTTCGAGTAAAATTGACAGGCGTACACACGAAGCGTTTTTCAAAATATCTCTGTCCACATTAACACAGATATTTGGGCGAATCTCCTCTACTAGGCACGCGCAGGACACACAGAAAGCAAGCGAAGTGGAACCACTATATTTAGTGCGCGTTTGTCCAGTTACAGAGTAGAAAAACTTAAAAGGAATTGCTCTTGGCTCTCTCACAGGAGAACTTAAAACTGAAAAAAAAACAAATACTGGAGTGTACGGAGGCAACCGACGGAGTTCATGGACAGTATAACCCGGCTGACGATGAACATTGAAAAACTGACTAACTCTGTTGCATTAATAAAGCACCTTGTTAAATGTATAAAACATGTCTGCATCAGTTATCTTGTATTTCCATACAATGTTACATTAGGCTGTTACACATCTATTGTCAGAGAAGTACTTGCATAAATAGGTAAACCACCTTCATACAAGCAAGGACAGAAAACGGCAAAGTGAGTATACTTATTTATTCAGTAAGCTATGGGTCAAAGTATTTGGTGAGTACATTTCTAACTCTTCTGACTTCAGTCTCGTTGCCGTCTGTTGTGAAATTGATAGATTCTGCGAAGCGCAGAATCAAATATCGCTGTGATGATTGTATGCTCTAGCATCAATTGTTTGGCGACAATAAAGTAGTAATAATAATAATAAGAAGAAGAAAACTATGAAATGCTGCGCTGCCGCCATTTATTCTGCCACGTCATGACAGTGGTTTTAAAAAGCTTCGGTTACCCCGTACACACTGCAACGGATATTAGGCGTTTTCAGATTTATTCACTCTGGAGACTGTTTCTGAAAATCTCCATTTTCGGGAGATGAAAACACCGTTTTAGTGTGGACAGAGGGTCAAAATGAAGAGAAAAATCTTTGTTTTCAGAATTATCCGGCGTAGTGTGGACGTAGCCTAAATCATGTCCATCTGTTCGCAACTCCCATCTGATTTATGGTAACCCATTGTCACCTATTGTGTTGGAACACCATTGTGTATTGCCACCTGGATTTACTTGGTCAGCATTTTATCAGAGGCATATCCTCCCTCCTTTTCTCTCCCTTCTCTGCAGTCTAATCTTAATTAAATTATTTTCTTAGTTATGATATATTTTTAACCAATATTCCTTTCTCCACAGATGCCATTTCGCCTGACTATTTTTAACGCTGTCACTTTTAACTTATTTTCAGCATCTGCAGATTCCTTTGTTTTTTATGATGTTCCAGGCCTGGCTTGTGAATGAGTTTTATTTTTGTAGAATGATAATGTATCATATTCAGCATATCTTAATCTTTACTTTCATTACAGGTTTCAATCCCACAGAGACCAAAGTTCGGACTCCTGACGGCAAGGTTTGGTGTGAAGATGAAATACACAATATTAGCAAGGATCTGTACCGGGACTTCACGTTCCAGTTGGCAGGTAAGAAACCTTCTCAGATTAGGAATATTGCAGTATGTGAAGGAACTGTTTTTTTCCTCTTGACTCTGATCCACTATTTTTAAGATCCTGATGGTTTTGCATCCCTATTCATTATATTCTTTGATATCTGTACCCAAGGAAAATCAATCTTAATAACATGCACAGCCTTGTGGATACAATTCTAGATTTTCAGCTTCCTCTATAAAACAGTACTTTTTGATGCGAAGTAATCTCCCTTTGAAGATGAACTGTGGTGAAAGACATGTTCTAATGGCTGCAGAATTCCTCTTGTTTGCATTCTAATGATTGACTTGTGTGTTGGACTTGAATCTGTTAAGTTCTAATATCATTATAGCTTTTTAATGAAATGGTTAAGTGATGTATCTGTTCTGCACTTGTTATTATTTGAAAAGTGGTCTATTATTTAACATATTACTATTTTAACAAAATACAATGTTCTGGCATCTTCCCACTTCCTTTCCAGTCCTGAAGAACATCAACTGTTTATTAATTTCCGTAGATGCTGCCTGACCTGCTGAGTTCCTCCAGCAGTTTTGTGTGTTGCTTTAGATTTCTTGCATCTGGAGAATTTCTTGTGTGTACGTTAGAATTCTTCTGTTTTGAGTCTCTCTTCCATCATTCCATGCTTGCCTAAATTACTTTAGTTCCTGATTTGAGCAGTGTTTTCTTTTTAAAATTTTCACACTTTAATTCAAGTCCCTCATTGCACTCTCCTCATTCCTTTCTCTGAAATCTTCAGCCCAGAAGCTCAGATTATCTATACTGATAACTGGACTGATCTTAACTGGTTCATTTTTGTTGAGCAAGCATTCAGTGGACAAAGCTATAAATTCCCCAAATTTTCCCTAAATCTCTCCAAGTGTCTTTGCTTCTCTAAATCATCAAAATTCAAAGATTCAGAATACATTTTTTATCGAAGTATGTACAGTACTATGAAATAGTCTTAGGCACCTTAGATTTTTATATAAATTGTTTTAGATGTTTATCTTTATCTTCTGTATTAGTGTGTCAGTAGAAAAGATGTTACAGATCAATTTTTGTAGATCATTAAAGTAATATGTTAAGTAAAAGAATACTTTTCAAAGATAAACTTAGTGCAGATGGAAGTTGCATCAAACTGATGTCCCTTCTAAATCAGAAGTCCAGCACTGCCATCAGCTCTGAAGTCATGGAAACCACTGGAACCCAAATACAGCCTTCTACAGTTTGGAGAAGTATTGTCAGAAGAGGTCTTCATGGAAGAGTTGCTGCCAAAAAGCCATTCCTCCGAAGTGGAAACAAAGGACTGGGGTGCTGAACAATGGGAGCAAGTGTTCTGGATTGACGAGTCAAAATTTGAAATTTTCGGCTCATCTGGAGAGGGCTGCAGACATTCATCCATGTAGCAAACATTGGAGCACGGAGGAAGTTCCCTGAAGGTTTGGTGCTGCATTCCTGCAAATGGAGTTGGTGATCTTGTCAGAATTGATGCAATCCTCAATGCTGAGAAGTGTAAGGAAATTCTCATCCATCACACAATGCCAACAGGGAGGCATCTGATCAGTCCCAACTATGCAGCGAAAAGAAGAACAGAGTTCTGAGTTCTACAACAGATGGTGAGGCCTCCACAGAACTCTGATCTCAACATCGCCAATGCTGTATGGGATAGCCTGGAGAGCCAGAAGCAAGTGAAACAGCCAAAATCTGCAAAAGATTTGTGGCAGGTTTTCCAAGATGCTTGGAATAACCAGCTAACTGATTTACATGACAGTATACCTAAGAGAATTGATGCAGTTTTAAAGGAAAAGAGGGGTGACACCAAATATTGATTTGATTTAGTTTTTTTTTACTGTTCACTGCTCATTATAGTAAATGTTTTGATATTCAGAAACTTTTCATTGTTTTTGAAAGCATCTGCACTTTATAGAATTTTTTTTACATGTGCCTAAGACACAGTACTGTGTAAGTACACAACCCTGAGATTTGGCCTCCTGCAGGTAGCCCTGAAACGAGAACCCATTCAAATAAAATGCCATACACCCAGCGCACAAAAAAAGAACAGTCAGAATCAGGTTTATTATCACCAGCAGGTGTCATGAAATTTGTTAATTAGGCAGCAGCAGTTCAATGCAATACATAATATCGAAGAAGAGGAAAAAAATAGAATAATAGTAAGTAAATCAATTACAGTATACATATATTTAATAGATTAAAAATCCTGAAAAAAAAACCCAGAAAAAATATATATTTTAAAAAAGTGAGGTAGTGTGTACAGGGTCAATGTCCAATTAGGAATCAGATGGCAGAGGAGAAGAAGCTGTTCCTGAATTGCTGATTGTGTGCCTTCTGACTTCTGTACCTCCAACCTGATGGTAACAGTGAGGAAAGTGCGTGCTCTGGGTGCTGGAGGTCCTTAATAATGGACGCTGCCTGTCTGAGACACCACTCCTTGAAGATGTCCTGAGAACTTTGGAGGCTAGTACCCAAAATGGAGCCAGATAAATTTATAACCCTCTGCAGCTTCCTTCGGTCCTATTCAGTAGCCACCCCGCCCATGCCAGACAGTGATTCAGCCTGTTAGAATGCTCTCCACGGTACATCTATAGAAGTTTTTGAGTGTATTTGTTGACATATCAAATCTCTTCAAACTCCTAATAAAATATAGACGCTGTTTTGCCGCCTTTATAACTGCATTGATATGTTGGGACCAGGTTAGCTCCTCGGAGATCTTGACACCCAGGAACTTGAAGCTGCTCACTCTCTCCACTTCTGATCCCTCTACGAGGATTAGTATGTGTCCCTTCATATTAACCTTCCGGAAGTCCACAATCAGCTATTCCCTCTTATTGTCGCTGAGTACCAGGTTGTTGCTGTGACATCACTCCACTAGTTGGCATATCTCACTCCTGTACACCCTCTCGTCACCATCTGAGATTCTACCAACATGGTTGTATCATCAGTAAATTTATAGATGGTATTTGAGCAATGCCTAGTCACATAGTCATGGGTATAGAGAGAGTAGAGCAGTGGGCTAAGCACACACCCCTGAGCTGCACCAGTGTTGATCGTCAGCGAGGAGGTGGTGTTATCTCCTCGATTGTGGTCTTCCAGTTAGAAAGTCAAAAATCCAATTGCAGAGGGAGGTACAGAGACCCAGGTTCTGCAACTTCTCAATCAAGATTGTGGGAATGATAGTATTAAATGCTGAACTACAGTCGATGAACAGTATCCTGACATACGACAGGTGATTGATAAGTTTGTGGCCTAAGGTAGAAGGAATCAATTTTAGAAAACCTAGCACATTTATTTTTCCTACATTTACACACTTAGTCCAGTGGTCGTGGAGTATACGGATCCCCTCTTTGTAGAAGTCGGCATCTTGCATCTCCAGAAAGTAGTCCACAGCAGGGGTGATTGATAAGTTTGTGGCCTAAGGTAGAAGGAGATGAGTTATTAACTTCAATCTTTCTGCATTGTCACTCAGAGTTGAACTGCACGTGCATGTAACAGAGCAGTATAACTCATCTTCTTCTACCTAAGGCCACAAACTTATCAATCACCCCTGCTGTGGACCACCTGGAGGCACACAATCAGCAATTCAAGAACAGCTTCTTCTCCTCTGCCATCTGATTCCTAATTGGACACTGAACCTGTACACACTACCTCACTTTTTAAAAAATATATATAAGGAATCCGTATGCTTCACGACCGCTGGACTAAGTGTGTACATGTAGGAGGGAACTATGTTGATAAATAAGTGTCACACATCAAAGTTGCTGGTGAACGCAGCAGGCCAGGCAGCATCTCTAGGAAGAGGTGCAGTCGACGTTTCAGGCCAAGACCCTTCGTCAGGACTAACTGAAGGAAAAGTGAGTAAGGGATTTGAGAGGGGGAGGGGGAGATCCAAAATGATAGGAGAAGACAGGAGGGGGAGGGATGGAGCCAAGAGCTGGACAGGTGATTGACAAAAGGGGATACGAGAGGATCGTGGGACAGGAGGTCCGGGAAGAAAGACGGGGGGGGGGGGACCCAGAGGATGGGCAAGAGGTATATTCAGAGGGACAGAGGGAGAAAAAGGAGAGTGAGAGAAAGAATGTGTGCATAAGAATAAGTAACAGATGGGGTACGAGGGGGAGGTGGGGCCTAGCAGAAGTTAGAGAAGTCGATGTTCATGCCATCAGGTTGGAGGCTACCCAGACGGAATATAAGGTGTTGTTCCTCCAACCTGAGTGTGGCTTCATCTTTACAGTAGAGGAGGCCGTGGATAGACATGTCAGAATGGGAATGGGATGTGGAATTAAAATGTGTGGCCACTGGGAGATCCTGCTTTCTCTGGCGGACAGAGCGTAGATGTTCAAAGCGGTCTCCCAGTCTGCGTCGAGTCTCGCCAATATATAAAAGGCCACATCGGGAGCACCGGACGCAGTATATCACCCCAGTCGACTCACAGGTGAAGTGTTGCCTCACCTGGAAGGACTGTTTGGGGCCCTGAATGGTGGTAAGGGAGGAAGTGTAAGGGCATGTGTAGCACTTGTTCCGCTTACACGGATAAGTGCCAGGAGGGAGATCAGTGGGGAGGGATGGAGGGGACGAATGGACAAGGGAGTTGTGTAGGGAGCGATCCCTGCGGAATGCAGGGAGAGGGGGGGAGGGAAAGATGTGCTTAGTGGTGGGATCCCGTTGGAAGTGGCGGAAGTTACGGAGAATAATATGTTGGACCCGGAGGCTGGTGGGGTGGTAGGTGAGGACCAGGGGAACCCTATTCCTAGTGGGGTGGCGGGAGGATGGAGTGAGAGCAGGTGTGCGTGAAATGGGGAAGATGCGTTTAAGAGCAGAGTTGATAGTGGAGGAAGGGAAGCCCCTTTCTTTAAAAAATGAAGACATCTCCCTCGTCCTTCCAGGTGAGGCAACACTTCACCTGTGAGTCGACTGGGGTGATATACTGCGTCCGGTGCTCCCGATGTGGCCTTTTATATATTGGCGAGACTCGACGCAGACTGGGAGACCGCTTTGCTGAACATCTACGCTCTGTCCGCCGGAGAAAGCAGGATCTCCCAGTGGCCACACATTTTAATTCCACATCCCATTCCCATTCTGACATGTCTATCCACGGCCTCCTCTACTGTAAAGATGAAGCCACACTCAGGTTGGAGGAACAACACCTTATATTCCGTCTGGGTAGCCTCCAACCTGACGGCATGAACATCGACTTCTCTAACTTCCGCTAGGCCCCACCTCCCCCTCGTACCCCATCTGTTACTTATTTTTATACACACATTCTTTCTCTCACTCTCCTTTTTCTCCCTCTGTCCCTCTGAATATACCTCTTGCCCATCCTCTGGGTCCCCCCCCGCCCCCCGTCTTTCTTCCCGGACCTCCTGTCCCATGATCCTCTCGTAACCCCTTTTGCCAATCACCTGTCCAGCTCTTGGCTCCATTCCTCCCCCTCCTGTCTTCTCCTATCATTTTGGATCTCCCCCTCCCCCTCCAACTTTCAAATCCCTTACTCACTCTTCCTTCAGTTAGTCCTGACGAATGGTCTCGGCCTGAAACGTCGACTGCACCTCTTCCTACAGATGCTGCCTGGCCTGCGCAACTTTGATGTGTGTTGCTTGAATTTCCAGCATCTGCAGAATTCCTGTTGTTTGATAAATAAGTGTGTTAGGTTTTCTAAAATTGACTCTTTCTACCCTTAGGCCACGAACTTATCAATCACCCCTCATAGGTGTTTGTGTTGTGCAGGTGGTCTAGAGCTGTGTGAAGAGCCATTGGGATTGCATCTGCAGTTGACCTATTATTCTGAAAGGCAAATTGCAGTGTGTCCAGGTCCTTGCTGAGACAGGAGTTCAGTCTAGTCATGACCAACCTCTTAAAGCATTTCATCACTAGATGTAAGTGCTACTAGGCAATAGTTATTAAGGCAGCTCATATTATTCTTCTTAGACACTGGTATAATTGTTGCCTTTTTGAAGCAAGTGGGTACTTCTGCCTGTAGCAGTGAGAGGTTGAAGATGTCCTTGAATACTCCCACCAGGTGGTTGGCACAGGTTTTCAGAGCCTTACCAGGTACTCCATTGGGACCTTCTGCCTTGCGAGGGTTGACTCTTTAAAGACAGCTCAACATCGGCCTCTAAGACAGAGATCACAGGGTCATCAGGTGCAGCAGGGATCTTCACAGCTGTAGTTATATTCTCCCTTTCAAAGCGGGCATAGAAGGCGTTGAGTTCACCTGGTAGTGAAGTTTTGCTGCCATTCATGCTACTGGGTTTCGCTTTGTAGGAAGTAATGTATTGCAAACCCTGCCAAAATTGTCATACATTCAATGTTGCCTCCATCCTTGTTCGAAATTGTCTCTTCGCCCTTGAAATAGCCCTCCCCAAATCATACCTGGTTTTCTGGAATAGACCTGGGTCGCCAGACTTGAATGCCACAGATCTAACCTTCAGCAGATGATGTACCATGGCTTTTGTTTTGGGAATGTACAGTAGGTCTTTGTAGGCATGCACTCATCCACACAGGTTTTAATGAAGTCAGTAACAATTGCAGCATACTCATCCAGGTTCGAAGATTAATCCCTGAATGCAGTCCAGTCCACCAACTCAAAGCAGTCCTGTAAGCTCTCTTGTCCATACCTTCTTGGTTCTCACTACTGGTGCTGCAGTCTTCAGTATCTGCCTATACTCGGAGTAGAAGTACAGCCAGGTGATCAGACTTTCCGAAGTGAGGGCGTGGAATAGCACAGTAGGCATCCTTGATGCTGGTTGTAACAATGGTCCAGTGTGTTGTTTCCTCTGGTATTGCAAGTGATCTGTTGATGGTAATTGCTTAGTGGTTTTTTTCCCAGACTGACTTGGTTGAAATCCCCCAAAACGATGGTGAAGACGTTAGGGTGCTCTGTTTCTTGCATGTTGATCTCATTGCTTAGATTCTTTATAAATGTAATAAGTGCATGGGTTTTGGCAGTTCTCACTTGCCAAATGGAGGATGTTAGTCTGAAATGGATGTTTGATTTCAGCATGGTTACTGAGGCAAATTTTGAGCTCAGCATTGATAAAGAGGAAACATTGTTCACTGTTACTTCTATTTACTTCAGAGTTGGCAGATACGTATGGCAAGTTGCACCAATTTGTATTTAAGTAGCACCTTTAATATTAGCAGCAATAAAATAGTTACTGCATTTTCACATAATGAGCTTAAATAGAATCAGTATTGAAGCAAGTGAGAATTAGCTCTGTGGTACTTCATTGCACTTTCTGCATTACTCTGGAGCCTGGAGATAACATGTTCCCTTCTTTTGACTGCTCCCTTTTATTGGTGCAGCAGCAATCACTTATCGGCAAGGGCAGGTTCACAATCCAAATTACTCCTGAGGATTGGTTACAAGATAAACAATTTATTTTAATCATACATTGTGAAAAACTTATTTTTATCATGTTTAACAACACAAGTGCCTTGTGTCTTGCTAGTTATGGTTAATCCTCTCTTGGCCTTCCTGCCATTTTCTCAAGCTTTCATCATATCTCCCCACACTCTATCATTTGTATCTATCATAATACATTGAAATTTAGATTCATTTATTTATCACATGCATTGAAACATACAGTGAAACGCATTATTTGCGTTAACAGCCAACACAACCTAAGGATGTGCTAGTGACAGCCTGCATGTGTTGCCACGCATTCTGGTGCCAACATAGCATGCCCACAATGTTCAGTAGAATCCGAATTTGGGAGAATTCCAGTAACTCGACCTTGATAGTTTTGTGGGTTAGGGAATTCCAAAGGTTCACAATTCCCTGAGTTACAATCCTGCCACAAGAATTAAAATAACATGATCTTGATACCAGTTGATTCTTGGACTGGGTTTGTGGGCCTGTTGGTTGGAATTATGGCTTAGAGTAATATGACAGATGTGGAATAGAAATAAAATGCCAAGGGCAGCTATTGTTGAGCATTTACCGTCACCATTTGGTGTTGTATATTGTGGTTGATGGTCCTCGTACATTTTTCTTGGAGTTGATGTACAGCAAGGAATCAGAAACAGGTTTATTATCACCGGCATTTGTCGTGAAGTTTATTAACTAGGCAGCAGCAGTCCAATGTAATACATAATATAGAAGAAGAGAAAAAAATAGAACAATAATAAATAAATAAATTAGAATATGTATAGTTTCGGAATCAGAATCAAGTTTATTATCACCGGCATGTGACGTGAAATTTTCCCTTAAGGAAACCCTGCTGACTTTGTCTTATTTTGTCACGAAGTACTCCGTCAGCTCATCCTTAACAGTTTACTCAAACACCTTCCCGACCACTAAGGTCAGGCATCTTCTCTCTTGTAGTAGTAACTGCGCCCACTTTTCTTCCTTCACACACTACAACATCAGACATACTGCTAGTGTCTTCTACAGTGAAGACTGATGCAAAACACTCATTTAGTTCAGTAGCCATCTCTTTGTCTCCTGTTATTATTTCTCCTGCCTCATTTCCTAGTGACCACTCTCTCTTTTATTTTTAACATACTTGAAAAAACTTTCACTATCCACTTGGATATTATTTGCTAGCTTGCTTTCACATTTCATCTTTTCCCTTCTAATGATTTTTTTAGTTGCTCTCTGTAGGCTTTAAAAAAACTTCCCAATCCTCTTATCTTCCCACTAATTTTTCCTTTGTTGTATGCCTTTTCTTTTGCTTTTACGATAGCTTTGACTTCCTTGTCAGCCATGGTTGTACTACTTTACCATTTGAGTATTTCTTCATTTTTGGAATACACATGTCCTGCACCTTCCTCATTTTTCCCTGAAACGTACGCCATTGCTGCTCTGTTGACATCCCTGCCAGCAGCTCCTTCCAATTTACTTTGGCCAACTCCTCTGTCATACCACTGTAATTTCCCTTACTCCATTGAAATACTACTTCATCAGACTTTACTTTTTCCCTATCAACTAAGTCCCATCACCTACCTGCTCTTCCTGACAATCTGACTACACGCTGTCTTTGCTTTATTACCATCCGTCCTTTCCTGAGTCCCTTCACTCCAACAGCTCTAATAGACTTGCCAGTGAGAATATTGGTCCCCCTCCAGTTCAGGTGCAGCCCATCACTTTTGAACAGGTCATAGCTCCCCCAGGAGAGATCCCAATTATCCAAGGGACTGAGCCCTGCCCCCTGCACCAGCTTCTCAGCGACGCATTTATCTGGCAAATCATCTTGTTTCTACCTCACTGGGGCATGGCACGGATAGCAATCCAGAAATTACTACCCGGGAGGATCTGCTTCTCAGCTTTCTACCTAGCTTTCTAAATTCTCTTTTCAGGACCTCATTGCTTTTCCTTCCTATGTCATTGGTAACAATATGTACCAAGACATCTGACTGCTCCCCCTCCCTCTCCAAAATGTTGTGGACGCGATCTGAGACATCCCTGGCACCTGGGAGGTAACATACTATACGGGTGTCCTGTTCACGTCCACAGAATTTCCTGTCTGTTCCCCTCACTATCGAGTTCCTTATCACTACTGCTCCCTTCTCTCTCTTTCCCATAGACCCATGTTCAGTGCCTGTAACCCGGTTGCTGTGGCATTTTCCTGGGAGGTCACCCCCCACAAAAGTATCCAAAGCGGTATACTTGTTTTTGAGGGGAACGTCCACAGGTGTGCTCTGCGCTAACTGCCTATTTCCATTTCTCCTGACGATCACCCAGCTACTCGCCTCCTGCAACTTTGGGGTGACTACCTCCCTGTAACTTTGATCGATTACGTCCCCACTCTCCCGTATGAGGCAAAGGTCATCCAGTTGCTGTTCCAGATCCCTAACGCGTTCTTTGAGGAGCTGCCGCTGGACGCACTTCACGCAGATGTCGTTCCCTGGGAGACTCTGGGCCTCCCAGTCCTCCAATATCCAGCACAAAGAGCACACCACAGCCATTTAAATGGTAAACAAAAAGCAAACCTTAACAGACGTTTTACACAGAACCACCGCCTCTTCCTAGCCAAAGCCTGTCGCTTCTACTGTCACCATTGGCCTACTCCTGTACAATGGCCATTCCGCTTATCCCTTCCGTACGTTTATTTAGTTTGTAGAGATCTGTTGATGCCGCTGATAGGCTACGTAGAATGGACAAACACTTTCGAAGTTCCCTTTTGCCTCCAACCTGCAAGAAATCCCTCTTGGTAGTAGTGCATGACGTGGTATGAAGATTCCTTCAGAGATCCATTAAGACTTTTGTTCTGGGGTCATGGAGTTGCACAGCAAAGAAATGTGTTCTATAGCCTGCTGTGTCCTTGCCTACCATTGTATATTGATAATAATCCCTCTTGCCTACTTTAATTCCATGCCCCTCTGTGCTCTGCTTATTCAAATACCTGTCCTGGTGCCTCTGAAATGCTGTTGATTTTCATGCCTTGCCTCCACCATCACCTCTAGCAGCTAATTATGTGTGGAAGAAAATTACCCCTTCCATTATCTTCCCCCACCCCCACCTTAAATCTATGCCCTATCATGACCATTACTCTAACTGTGCCTCCCATATTTTTTAAACCTTTGTCATGCTTCCTCGGCCTCCTTTGCTCCAGGGAAAACAGATCCAGACCATCAAATCTATCTATAACTCAACCCATTTACTTATCATTTCAGGTAATTTTTCCTCAACACACTTATTAAATTTGCCCTATGTAATCCCTTTGTACTAAGGCACTATATTTGACAACTAATCTCCTGGTCCAACCAATTATTATTTTCTGTTCGGGTACTCGTGCCAGGTTATTAACTTTAAAATTGCTTGTGTACTTTTACCTTAAATTACATTGAGTAAAATCATTTTCTAATTTTTGTTTTTAAATTGATGACTGCCATTATTTTCTTGGTTATTCCCTGTTCTCGATACAGGTGTCCCCCACTTTTCAAATGTTCGCTTTACGAAACCTTGCTGTTACGAAAGACCTACATTAGTTACCTGTTTTCACTACAGGAGGTGTTTCCAACTGTTACGAAAAAAGGCAGCGTGCGATAAAAGGCAGCCAAGCTCCTCCCCCAGAACTGCATTCTAGCTGGCATTGCTTAAACACGTGCCTGTGAGCAACCGTTAGCAAGATGAGTTCTAAGGTATCGGAAAAGCCTAAAAGAGTTCATAATGGTGTTCCACTTAGCATAAGACTAGACATAATTAAGCATTTCGATCGTGGTGAACGAAGTAAGGACAAAGTGAGTTTGGCTTGTGGAAATTGACGAAGATGTTGAAGAGGTTTTGGCGTCCCATGACCAAGGACTGATAGATGAGGAGCTGATGCAATTGGAAGAGGAAAGGATAACAATCGAAACCGAATGCAGTAGTGAAAACCCAAAAAAGTAAAGTGAAGTTGTCCAGGAACTGAATGTGAAGCAACCACATGAGATTTTCGCTGCAATTATTGCAGAAAAGTATGACTTTAATTTTGAAAGGGTTTGTTGGTTTAGGGCATATTTGCAAGATGGTTTGAGTGCTTACAAAGAACTGTATGATAGAAAAATTCATGAGGCTAAGCAGTCAAGCAAACCTTCCACATCAGCCACAGCAGACGACGAACCTCGACCTTCGACATTGAGGCAGGGAGACATAGAAGAAGATGACCTGCCTGCCCTGATCGACGATGAGATGACACCCCGGTCACCCACCACCCCAACCCCTGGGCTGCGGACTGATACATTGCCGCGGAGATTGCAGCAGTAGCCGGGATGCACCCAGCACATCTTTAAGAAAAAAGCCAAAATAAACAAGCTAATTAATTAGGTGCCGCCCGGCACATAAACGTCGGCCGAGATCAGAGGCGAAGCTGCCTTTCTGAGACACTGCTACCTGAAGATGTTCTGTGTACTTTGTAGGCTAGTACCCAAGATGGAGCTGACTAGATTTACAACCTTCTGCAGCTTCTTTCGATCCTGTCCGTGATGCAGCCTGTCAGAATGCTCTCCATAGTACAACTAAAGAAGTTTTTGACATGCCAAATCTCTCCAAACTCTAATGAAATATAGCGGCTATCTTGCCTTCTTTATAACTATATTGATATGTTTGAACCAGGTTAGATCCTCAGAGATCTTGACACCCAGGAACTTGAAACTGCTCACTCTCTCCACTTCTGATCCCTCCATGAGGATTGGTGTGTGTTCCTTTGTCTTGCCCTTCCTGAAGTCCACAATCAGCTCTTTTGCCTTACTGGCATTGAGTGCCAAGTTGTTGCTGCGGCACCACTCCACTAGTTGGCATATCTCACTCCTGTACGCCCTCTTGTCACCACCTGAGATTCTATCAACAATGGTTGTATCATCTGTAAATCTATAGATGATATTTGAGCTATGCTGAGCCACACAGTCATGTGTATATCAAAAGTAGAGTAGTGGGCTAAGGACACACCCCTGAGGTGCACCAGTGTTGATCATCAGCAAGAAGGATATGTTTATTACCAACCCACACAGATTGTGATCTTCCATTTAGGAAGTTGAGTATCCAATTGCAGAGGGAGGTACTGGGGCCCAGGTTCTGCAACTTCTCAATCAGGATTGTGGGAATGATGGTATTAAATGCTGAGTGTTAGTTGATGAACAGCATCCTGACGTAGGTGCTTGTGTTGTCCAGGTGGTCTAAAGCTGTGTGGAGAGTCATTGAGATTGCATCTGCTGTTGACCTATTGTGGCAATAGGCAAATTGCAATGGGTCCAGGTCCTTGCTGAGGCAGGAGTTCAGTCTAGTCATGACCAGTCCCTCAAAGCATTTCAACACTGTCGATGTGAGTGCTACCGGGCGATGGTCATTAAGGCAGCCCACATTATTCTTCTTGGGCACTGGTAAATTGTTGCCTTTTAGAAGCAAGTGAGAACTTCCACCTGTAGCAGTGAGAGGTTGAAAATGACCTTGAGTACTCCCGCTAGTTGGTTGGCACAGGTTTTCAGAGCTTTGCCAGGTACTCCATGAGGGTAGATTGCCAGTATAAAAGGATGGGTTAGGTGGTGGAGTAAGAGCTGATGGGTTATATAAAATCCAGGTGAGTGGAAAAATTGGTGCATGGTGGAGGGTGAGCGTGGGAATGATACAAGAAGCTGGGAGTTGATAAATGAAATTAACAAAGGACTGAAGAAGATGGAATCTGATGGGAGAGAATAGTGGACCATGGAATAACGGGGAGGAGGAGAGCCAGAGGGAAGAATGTGTGGGTCCTGGGCAGAGCGAGAGGGCAGGGAACAGCGAAGTGCAGGGCTGGTGGAATAAGGGAAGACGAAAGGGGAAGGTGAGTAGAGAGGAGAGACCCCCACTTCCCTCCATAGATCCTGCCTGATCCACTGAGCTCCTCCAGCATTTTGTGTGTTGTTCTATGATGTTGGAGTAAATTAAATCCTAGCAAGCTCGAAGTTTTATTTGTATAATCCAGTGTCTAGATTGTAGATCATAAAATTTAGCCCAGGTTGTGGTAAAAGTGGGAAGAACTACATTTGTGGTTTTAAAAACTTATTTTAAGTTGGCAGATTTTGTACCAGTCACTTTAAAACCTACCGTCTCTCCTTTGCAGTATTCCATAATGACTGATTTACAGAAGTGACTTAATTATTTGGGTCCTGCAATCTTATCAAGTCTTCTAGCACAAAATCAGGTTGCAAATTAAGTCTCATGTAAAATGTTGTATTTTATCTTGTGGATTTGATAGCTGTGTGTGATTTGTGAGGGGAAACATTTTTTTGGTTGTGGAGTGCTGGGGACCACTGTTCAGATCAGTTAGCTGACTGCCAGCTCAATTCCAGACAGTAGTTATTTCCCTACTCTTTGCAACATTGCAAGGGTAATAAGAGAGAAGTTATTAATTTATGCTATAGTAACCACCCAAGATGGTGAAAGTCTTTAAGATGCCCAGCAAACTTGTTGGTATTTAAAGAACTATTTTAAGATTATAATTTATATGGATTATATACCAACCCCCTTGATGAGTTATACATTTCACGAGCTTATTTTAAACAAGCTCATTAGGTATTCCTCCTTCCTCATGTAGTTTTATTTGTTTTAAGCTAAAAGTATTTTTTATTTTCCAACTGGTACTAACCGAAGTGTAAAACAGTAATACAGTTTTGCGTATATTGATTTTAAAAAGTGATTAATTCTCACCATGGTTGAACAGTTAATTCAATGGTTACCAGAAGGCAGTGTGCACTGCAGAACAAAAGTAACAGCTGAGTTCATTGAGTCAATGATTCACCTCAAATCTTGTCTATTGTATTGGATATTCTAGATATGGATTACAAGGAAATGCATGAAAAGATGACAGTCCTAACATCATTGGTCCATTGTTTAATGGTGTAATCTCAACTGTTCTAGATTGCAGAAGATACTTTAAAAGAGTCAATTTTAATAAAATTGTGATGCCTTGTTTGTCAAGTTTGCATGAGCTAAAATATAATTGAATATGATTTTACCTGGCCTGCTGTGTTCACCAGCAGCTTTGATGTGTGTTGCTTGAATTTCCAGCATCTGCAGAATTCCTGTTGTTTGAATATGATTTGCCATGTTTATCACCAACAGTAGTGAACTCTTTACTTTGTTGACAGAGAATAGCAAGGTGAAAGAAACTACATGTGAAAAAGCCAGAGAGAAGAAAGTTACCAAACCGGTGCGTAAAGTACAGAAAGTAACTCCAACTAGCCCTGACATGAAACCAAGTGAGTAAACCACTTTTTAAAGAAACAGCAGCGTTTTCATTTTTGCCACAGTATGTATCAGAATAAAGTTCAAGCTGTAATTTTTGCCATAAGTTTCATGGGGGAGCAGGATGGAATAGATTAAGTAGCATTAACCCTCAGCTGTACAGAAACCCAAGTAAATCCAAATTTCTGATCTCTTTAGATTTCTTTAATTGAATCTGGTATTGGCATGGAAACTGCCTTGACTCCAAATAATTTTGCTTCACTGTTCTAAAGCAGCTCTGATTTTGCTGAGTAAGCTCAAAATAAAGCAAAAACCTGTACTTTTATCCTTGCTTCAGCAACGCATGGATGTAGAACTGGAAATCTCAATGGCTAAAAGACAATTGTTATCGGAAATGGTGATAGAGACATCTAGGAAATGTTTACATGTCATTTATTAATCTCAAGCTTTGAATGTTCCGTAGCCAAAGTTTGATTACTTTCCAATGTTTATTTCTGTTTATTCTCTTAACACCTCTGTCAGAAATAACAAAAATGTCATCTACCAGAATTTCTTTAAATTAATTTTTGAAATTGCTGTGCTGTTTGAAGTTTGAATGTAATGACATTACATTTGAATTTATTTACCATTTTCATATCACACATGATTCTTAAATATCTGCTGGAAAGTGCTCAGCAGATTCAAGTTCGAGTTTCATGCTAGTGCTTTCCTGGAATATCTGATGCATAAACTCTGATTATCTATTTTAACTGATTTTTATGACAAGCTCCGCCATCTTCATCAGGGTTGATGCCTAGGCCTGTCTAGTCCTGTCAATTCCTGTTATCCGTCCCTCTTAATTGGTTAGTCCTCAACCAATCAGGTTTCAGCTGTCCCAGTTTATGCAGGCCAAAGATGACCGGGGACTCAGGACTTCTGGTGTTTACAGGCTGGTAGAACAGTGTATATCACCCTGCATGGTGGAAATCCACATCAAGGAGCTTAGGAGGTGTATCTGTTTGGGTTACCTGGACAAACTGGCAGTAACAGAACTTGCATTCACAGTGACCGCAGGATTGACTTGGGTGGCACAAATCTACTGTGCCATGCAATGGTTTTTTGGGACTACCTGGTGAAGGAGGCCATTGAAGTAAGACTAGAGAATAAGAATTTCAACAAAGATGAAGGTCTCACTCTTAAGTAAGAATATGAATAAAATTTTAAGCAAAGTAGGTCAGTGGAAACCTGATTGGTTAGTCCTCAACCAATCAGTAGGGACAGATGACAGGATTTGAGTATATATACCACCAGACTAGATAGGCCTAGACATCATCCCTGATGAAGATGGTGCAGTTTGTCATCAAAACTGGTTAAAATTGGTACCTGGACCCAGCTGGAAGCCCGAGAAAAGTTTGTGTTGCGACTCACACCTTCATGATTTAAGTAAAAATACATAATAAAAAATAGTAACACAACATATAATAGAGTCTGCATAAATCTCACATCATAATTAAGGTTGGGTCTTTATGTGCTGCTATTGTGACTCCCGTCTCCCCTTCCTCCACCACCACTCTGCAACCCTGTCTCCCTCAGATCCCACCGTCAGCTCCTGGGCCCTCAGAGGCTCTATCTTCCTCTCACCCCAACCCTCCCCTCTCCAGCTTTGGTTCCAGCTCTCATCCGTGCGGGTCTTTACCATCCTCTTCGACCTTCAACTGTCTGAGGCAGAACGCTCTGTCCTCAGTAAGGGCCTCACCTTTGTTCCCCTTCGCCTACACCTCAGCGAGTTCCGCGTTTGCCATGACGCGGAACTCTTCTTCCGCCGTCTCCGAGCCTACTTCTTCGGCAAGGACTCTTCCACCCCCACCAATGACCCCTTCTCCCATCTTCAACCCTCCTCCTCTTCATGGACACCCCGCTCTGGTCTTCTGCCTGCTCTGGATCTCTTCATTGCTAACTGCCGACGGGACATAAACCGTCTCGACTTCACCGCACCTTGTTCCCATTCCAACCTCACTCCTTCCGAACACTGTGCTCTCCACTCCCTTCACACTAATCCTAACCTTACTATAAAACCCGCTGATAAGGGGGGGTGCTGTTGTAGTCTGGCGCACTGACCTCTACCTTGCAGAGGCACAGCGACAACTCACGGATACCTCCTCTTATTTACCCCTCGATCGTGATCCCACTAAGGAGCACCAGGCCATTGTCTCCCACACCATCACCGACTTTATCCACTCAGGGGATCTCCCATCCACTGCTACCAACCTTATAGTTCCCACACCTCACACTTCCTGTTTCTACCTCCTACCCAGGATCCATAAACCTGCCTGTCCTGGCAGACCTATTGTCTCAGCTTGCTCCTGCCCCACCGAACTCGTTTCTACATACCTCGACACGGTTTTATCCCCTCTTGTTCAATCCCTTCCTACCTATGTTCATGACACTTCTCACGCTCTTAAACTTTTCGATGATTTTAAGTTCCCTGGCTCCCACCGCTTTATTTTCACCATGGATGCCCAGTCCCTATATACTTCCATCCCCCATCAGGAAGGTCTGAAAGCTCTCCGCTTCTTTTTGGATTACAGACCTAATCAGTTCCCCTCTACCACCACTCTGCTCCATCTAGCGGAATTAGTCCTTACTCTTAATAATTTCTCCTTTGGCTCCTCCCACTTCCTCCAAACTAAAGGTGTAGCTATGGGCACCCGTATGGGTCCTAGCTATGCCTGCCTTTTTGTTGGCTTTGTGGAACAATCTATGTTCCGAACCTATTCTGGCATCTGTCCCCCACTTTTCCTTCACTACATCAACGACTGCATTGGCGCTGCTTCCTGCATGCATGCTGAGGTCGTTGACTTTATTAACTTTGCCTCCAACTTTCACCCTGCCCTCAAGTTTACCTGGTTCATTTCCGACACCTCCCTCCCCTTTCTAGATCTTTCTGTCTCTGGAGACAGCTTATCTACTGATGTCTACTATAAGCCTACTGACTCTCACAGCTATCTGGACTATTCATCTTCTCACCCTGTCTCTTGCAAAAATGCCATCCCCTTCACGCAATTCCTCCGTCTCCGCCGCATCTGCTCTCAGGATGAGGCTTTTCATTCCAGGACGAAGGAGATGTCCTCCTTTTTTAAAGAAAGGGGCTTCCCTTCCTCCTCCATCAACTCTGCTCTCAAACGCATCTCCCCCATTTCATGCACATCTGCTCTCACTCCATCCTCCTGCCACCCCACTAGGAATAGGGTTCCCCTTGTCCTCACCTACCACCCCACCAGCCTCCGGGTCCAACATATTATTCTTCGTAACTTCCGCCACCTCCAACGGGATCCCACCACTATGCACATCTTTCCCTCTCCCCCACTCTGCTTTCCGCAGGGATCGCTTCCTACACGACTCCCTTGTCCATTCGTTTCACCCCCACCCCCCCCCATCCCTCCCCACTGATCTCCCTCCTGGCACTTATCCTTGTAAGCGGAACAAGTGCTACACATGCCCTTACACTTCCTCCCTTACCACCATTCAGGGCCCCAGACAGTCCTTCCAGGTGAGGCGACACTTCACCTGTGAGTCGACTGGGGTGATATACTGCATCTGGTGCTCCCAATGTGGCCTTCTATATATTGGTGAGACCCGACGCAGACTGGGAGATCGTTTTGCTGAACACCTACGCTCTGTCCGCCAGAGAAAGCAGGATCTCCCAGTGGCCACACATTTTAATTCCACATCCCATTTCCATTCTGACATGTCTGTCCATGGTCTCCTCTACTGTAAAGATGAAGCCACACTCAGGTTGGAGGAACAACACCTTATATTCCGTCTGGGTAGCCTCCAACCTGATGGCATGAACATTGACTTCTCTAACTTCCGCTAATACCCCACCTCCCCCTCATACCCCATCCATTATTTATATACACACATTCTTTCTCGCACTCTCCTTTTTCTCCCTCTGTCCCTCTGACTATACCCCTTGCCCATCTGGGTTTTTTTTCCCCCCTCCCCCATTTCCTTCTCCCTGGGCCTCCTGTCCCATGATCCTCTCATATCCTTTTTGCCAATCACCTGTCCAGCTCTTGGCTCCATCCCTCCCCCTCCTGTCTTCTATCATTTTGGATCTCCCCCTCCCCCTCCCAGTTTCAAATCTCTTACTAGCTCTTCCTTCAGTTCGTCCTGACGAAGGGTCTCGGCCTGAAACGTCGACTGTACCGCTTCCTAGAGATGCTGCCTGGCCTGCTGCGTTCACCAGCAACTTTGATGTGTGTTGCTTGAATTTCCAGCATCTGCAGAATTTCTTGTGTTCGTGTTCATAATTAAGGTCCTCTTTTAAAAAAACAATTACAGTTGTTGCAACAAGGTTCCAGTAATCCTTCTAAAATCTCAAAGCCAGCTGTAAAGATGTATTCATATCTTTACAGATGTAATACCGTTGATATCTTTACAGGTATAATACCACTTGGATTTTTTTAAGGTACAATAAAACCAGTGCTTTATAGTACACTATTACCGCTGAGATAATTTGTTACCTTAATTTCCTCCACATCTAACCTTTGGCATTCTGGTTCTAGGTCACACTGGAACAACTATCTCTAATAATTAGAATAATAGTTCAATCTGCTTACTTGCATGTTCACTGATATTTCAATCATGCAACAGTAAATATAGATAATATTATGGCTTTGTGTCCAAACAGAAACATCCATGTACACCTGGTTTATGCTCAAAGGATGATTATGATGTTTGATTCTTTTTGCTTTGGGAATCTTGAGTAGTTTTTTTCAGAAAAGTTTTGAATTATCCAAACACAGGTTTCTTGGGAAACATTAAAGATTCTGTTATTAACTCTTTGTCAATATCAGAACGGGCCAACATTTCTCTGTCTGTTAGCCCAGAATGACTTGCTGGGCGTGTTCTAGAGTCCTGTGTGACGAGAATACACATAAATTAAGATGTTTGCTGGCCTGGGCTAGCACCAGTGGCATCGGCAGTTGGTCTGCCACCTGTCCTCAGGGGAGGGAGAGATAAGGAATAATGAAGCAGCATTTGGAGATGTTAATGAAGGAGCCATCAGTCTGGGTATTGTCAAGATCGGCTCCCCCTTTGAACCCTGAACTGTTTGAAGTGATGGACAGGCGATCTGGAGATGTGTAATGAAGGGACTGGAGAGAGAGCTGTCTAGAGCGGCTCCCCCTTTGAACCCTGAACTGTTTGAAGTGATGGACAGGCGATACCCCAGCAGGAGGATAAAAAGGGACAGGTTCGCTAAGGCGAGACACACGACACCCGAGGTAACGAGACCCTGGAAGCGGTGCGCCTCTCACGAGTCGGAGGGAAGTACCAGGCCACAAACGCACAGGGTGGAAAGGTACGATCAGCGGGAACCCGGTGTGTGTCCGCCCTTGCTTGGGTGCCCGGTTCACTGCAGAGGATCGACCGCATCTGGAGGAGGGGTCACAGTCGGTGACCCCAGGTGACATCACAAAGGACTCGCCCGAAAGCTGCTTGTGAGCAATATTGCAGGTCTGTGAGGGGAAGCTGTTTTTGAATGATCATTCGTTCTCTCTCTCCTTCCCCCCACATTGTCCATCGCCATGGCAACGATTACTGCAAACTGAACTAAATTGAACTGGACTTTGTGTCACTTTGAAATTGGTCATTTACCCCTAGATAGAGCTTGATTGATCCTGTTGTCTTAATTCTGTGCACATGTGTGTTTATCATTGCTGAACTGTTGCATTTATTATCCTTTCGGTTACTGTGTTGCTTGTTTCTTTAATAAAACTTTCTTAGATCTAGTAATCCAGACTCCAACTGAGTGATCCATTTCTGCTGGTTTGGCAACCCAGTTACGGGGTACGTAACACCTGTATTTCACAACTTTCATATCTCTGTCAGTGTTCTCACTCTAATTGCTCACTTGGTAGCTTTTATAAACAAAAGGTGTGTGTTCTCTCCTAACTGTCCCATAGATCAGATGATTTCACAGCTCCTTTTATAGCTTCTCTCCAAGGCATCATCAATGAAATCCCTTGTCATCCTTCAAGGGTCTTCAACCCAAACTGTTAACTGCTTCCTTTTCCACAAATATTGCCTAATCTGTTGAGTCTTTCCAATAGTTTCTATTTTATTTCAGATTTTGAGTATCTCCATTCTTCCATTTACTGAGACAACCATCTTTTTAAAATTACATGCCAGTTTTTCCCCCACTCAGAAACAAAAGTGTATATGGGGTTCTTGTCAGACAAAGAGGGGGAGAGAGGTGTTTCTAACAATACCAGTGTGCTGGGAACCTTGTGCAGATCCCAACTCTTATGAATCTACTATATGAATCCCTGCCTCTGGAGCTTCCACAGTAATAAGGTGCTGGCTCACTAGGCAATGTTCAAGGGCTGCTTGTGAGAGCTTATTTGGGTAATTTCTGCAGGTAGGGGTGAGTGATATGGTTGCTCAATGTTGAGGTGTGGTGTTTGAAACTCCGCCCTGGCTAGCATTGAGTGTGCTGAGGACTCTAGTTCCATGTACTGACCTATTGTCTAACCCTACATTCTCTTGCATCACCTCCTGTTGCAAGAGATGGCCACTGAACATTATTGAGCTTGTTCTAAGAGAAATGTTTAAGTTTGGGGAAAGCTGTGCAGCCACAATAGCAACCATCACATCCACAATAGTGTAGTCTCAAAATAAGTGGTTGCCTATTCAGGATGAAGATCAGAAATGGTTTAACCCAGATGTGAATCTTTGAAATTCTCCACCCTGGACAGCTTGGAGGCTCAGTTGCTGAGTATGTTCAAGGCAAGGAAATAAAAGGATATGGAGTTTGTATAGCAAAAGTAGGGTTGAGGTAAAAAATGTGAGGTCATACCTTTAGCAAAACAAAAAAGCAGAGTAAATTTTAAGTGGTGACAGATTCTGAAATGCTGATACTCAAATATTCAGACATCTAAGTGCCTTTGAACACAAATAGTTGAATGCCAATGTGCCAGTTCAACAAGAGATTGGGGGCTCTTATTGTGAGGGGATTTGTATACAGGATTAAAGGGGTCTTACTAAAATTATATAGGGCTTTGGTAGGATTATACCTAGAGTGTGGTACCCAATTATGATTTCCTTATTTTAGAAAGGATTTACTTTCCACATGGAGAGTGCATTGAAAATTCCAAAGTATTAAGATATTAACTGCCTACACAGTGTTATGTAATTCTTTCCAAACTAAGACAGGTTAAAAGTGGGTTGTAATTTCTTCTGGGAACTGCCGTGGTCCTTGTGTGTATTCTTTGCTTATTGAAGTGGCTTTGGTAAAGTAAGCACTTGTGCAAACCTTTGGAATTAAGTCTGCCAGCTAAATATAGCGAAAGCCTGCAGTCGTGAGCCAAACATGTTGTATGTCATGCCTTTGTAAAGAAACTCGGGGGAGTGGGATGATATGTGGCAGCACATTCTACTGTTTATGGATGGCTTGCCACTTGCTATAAATAGCCTCCAGTCTGAAAGAAAGTATGCAGCAGAGTGGACTTTTAGTGGCTTCTTTCTATTGCATAAATCTCTAGAGATGTGGTCAATAAGAGGATAATTTTGATATTGTTTAAGGAAAAAGTGCTGCACACAGACAGCTTGTCAACCAGCATCTTTGGAAAAGGAAAAACAACAACTGTTAAATGTTTTGGGATCTTTCCTAAGATCTAGTAAAGAGATAAGCAAGTTAGTTTTGAATAGCAAAGTGCGAGAGGCTTGGGTGAGGGACATCTCAGATTGGGTCCACAATATTCTAAAGTGCGGGGGGCGGGGGGTGGAAACAGACAGAAGTCATGCTACATATTAATACCAACGACATAGGTAGGAAAAGGGATGAGGTCCTGATGAGAGAATATAGGGAGTTCGGTGTAAAGATGAAAAGCTGGACCTTAAAGATAGTAATCTTTGGATTGCTGCCTGTGCCACATGCCAGTGAATAAGTCTAAGATGATTTGACAGATTAATGCGTGGCTGAGGGAACTGGTGCAAGGAGGAGGGTTTCAGATTTCTGATTCATTAAGATCTCTTTTGGTGAATGTGTGACCTGTACAAAAAGAATGGGTTATACCTGATCCTTGAGGTGTGTTGAAGTGCGTCTTTAAACTAAATATTGAGGAGGAGAAGTGGGTTCAACAATTTGGAAAAAGAAAGTTTAGGAGAGGTTATGAGTGCCTCCAGAATAATTAAAAAGACAAAAAGTTTAGAAAGAGATGAGAATTTAATTTCCAATAACATAGGGGCAAAATTGAAATCTGTGCTGAATACAGGACTGAAGGTGTTAAATTTGAATGCAAGCAGTATATGGAATAAGGTAGATGATCTTGTAGCACAGTTAGAAATTGGCAGGTATGACAATGCGGGCATCACTGAGATTTGGCTGAAAGAAGATCACAGTTGGGAGCTTAACAGCTAAGGATACATGTATTGAAAGAACAGGCAGGTAGGCAGAAGGGGCGGGTTGGCTCTGGCTAAAAATTTAAATCAAATCCTTCGAAAGATGTGATATTGGATCAGAAGATGTAGAATCCTTGTGGGTGGAGTTAAGAAAGTGCAAGATCCTGATGGGAGTTGTATACAGGCCTCCAAACAGTAGCCAGGATTTCAGGTACAAATTGCAACGAGAAATAGAAAAGGCATGTCGAAAGGGCAATGCTGCAATAGTCATGGGGGATTTCAATATGCACATAGATTGGGAAAAATTAAGATGGTGCTAGATCCCAAGAGAATGAGTTTGTGGAATGCCTACAAGATGGCTTTTCAGAGCACTTTGTGATTGAGTCCCCCAGAGAAAAGGCAATTTTGAGTAAGATGTTGTGTTATGAACCAGATTTGATTTTGGAGGGTATGGTAAAGGAATCCGCAGGAGGTGGTGATAATATATTAGAACTCACTCTGCAGTTTCAGAAGGAGAATCTAAAGTCGGATGAATCAGAATTACAGTGGTGTAAAGGGAATTACACAGGCATGGGAGAGCAGGTGAGCAAAGTTGATTAGAAGGGGACACTTTGGTAGGGTTGATGTCAGAGTAGCAACAGCTGGAGTTTCTGGGAAGGTGCTGGATAGATTCATCCCAAAGAAGTATTCCAAGGGAGGATGAGGCAACTGTGGCTGACAGGGGAAGTTTAAGGCAGCATAAAAGTAAAAGAGAGGACATGTAATATAACAAAAATTATTGGAAGGCTAGCTGATTGGGAAACTTTTGAAAACCAACATAAGGCTACTAAAAGAGCAATAAGGAGAGAAAAGATGAAATATGAAGGTAAGCTACCCTATAGTATGAAAGAGGATACCAAAAGTTTTCTTAAGATACAGTGGCATGCACAAGTTTGGGCACCCCGGTCAAAATTTCTGTTACTGTGAATAGTTAAGTGAGTAGAAGGTGAACTGATCTCCAAAAGTCATAAAGTTAAAGATGAAACACTCTTTTCAACATTTTAAGCAAGATTATTGTATTATTTTTGTTTTGTACAATTTTAGAGTGGGGGAAAAAAGAAGGAAAGGAGCACCATGCAGAAGTTTGGGCACCCTAAGAGATTTGAGCTCTTTTACCAAGTTCTCAGACCTTAATTAGCTTGTTAGGGCTATGGCTTGTTCAGTCATCATTAGGAAAGGCCAGGTGATGCAAATTACAAAGCTTTATAAATACCCTGACTCCTCAAACCTTGTCCCAACAATCAGCAGCCATGGGCTGCTCTAAGCCAGAGGTCCCCAACCTTTTTTGCACTGCGGACCAATTTAATATTGACAATATTATTCTTGTGGACCGGCTGACCTGGGGTGGGGGTGGGGGCGGAGGTGTTCAAGTAGGGTTAAACTTACCTCAACATGTCTTTTACAGTTAGGGTTGCCAACTTTCTCACTTCCAAATAAGGGACAAAATTAGCAGTCAAATCCTGGGACACTTGTGTTTACCCCAGGAAAGACTACCGTGACCATGAAGCCTTGCACGGGCACCTGTGTGCACATGCGTGACATGCGTGTATGTGCCGATTTTTTTTTTTTTTCCCCACACTGTACATACATTATTTCTACTTTATATATGCTGTGTATTTATCATACCATTCCTGCTTTTACTATATGTTAACAACACATATCAAAGTTGCTGGTGAACGCAGCAGGCCAGGCAGCGTCTCTAGGAAGAGGTACAGTCGACGTTTCAGGCCGAGACCCTTCGTCAGGACTAACTGAAGGAAGAGCTAGTAAGAGATTTGAGAGGGGGAGGGGGAGATCCAAAATGATAGGAGAAGACAGGAGGGGGAGGGATGGAGCCAAGAGCTGGACAGGTGATTGGCAAAGGGGATATGAGAGGATCATGGGGCAGGAGGCCCAGGGAGAAGGAAAAGTTGGGGGGGGGGGACCCAGAGGATGGGCAAGGGGGTATAGTCAGAAGGACAGAGGGAGAAAAAGGAGAGTGAGAGAAAGAATGTGTGTATAAAAATAAATAACGGATGGGGTACGAGGGGGAGGTGGGGCATTAGTGGAAGTTAGAGAAGTCAATGTTCATACCATCAGGTTGGAGGCTACCCAGATGGAGTATAAGGTGTTGTTCCTCCAACCTGAGTGTGGCTTCATCTTTACAGTAGAGGAGGCCGTGGATAGACATGTCAGAATGGGAATGGGAATCTAACAACTGAGAGGCCTGCTAGGCCCAAGTCTCATACTCCTCCTCCCCTTTTGGGGTGGCCATTCCAGAGAATAGGTGGGGCCTACCATAGCTGGGACTTTGAACCTGATTTTTCCACATATTCGCCAGAGCGGTAAGGGTGGATGCTAACTCAGAATTCTCACTCTTCGCTGGGGTACGTGGACTAATTAGACATTCCAAATCTGACCACTCCTTCCCCTCACTCCTCAGAAACGATAGAACCCTGACTTTGAAATCTCCGCCCCAGCTACCGCTACGTCACTGCTGGTCTGCATTAAAACGAGAGCTGTGCCTGCCATTTTATCAAACCTCCGCCCAGCAATCGCAACTTTAACAGTACTTAACAGGCGAATTAACAATTAATCCAGAGTACGAATATCTACCCCACTGGTTCAATGCTCGGGGTAATCACACAGCATCCAACAGAATCAATCCCGAATGTAGCCCCCACAATTGTAACTCTAGGTTTGGCTAGCAGCTTAACATAGGGGATGATAGCCCCCGTCCCGGCCATACTTAAGAAATCTCGTTTGGGTGGATGCTGCTTGATGTGTCCCCTGTTACAAATCAGTACCATGAAATAACAAATCATATACAAGATGAAACACTGATATGGCTGTTTGTCCACCGTTGACCCCCTCCGATCATCGCTGACCTTCGCACCCTTGCTCCAAGTCCACTCCGTCCGGTGGTCTACCAACTCTCTCCATCCGCGTCTTCTCTCCTCATCTCTCCCCAGCAAAAGACCACGGATTCCCAGCTCAAAAAAGAACAACATCTGCTCATTGACTAACATTCCCCGTTATCTCTAACCATAACCCAAACATTGCTGCTACAGAGAAACCATTACCTTAGCAGTGGAACATTACAGAGAAGCCATTACATTAATGGCTGCTCTTGAAGTCACAGTGTAGTTTCATTTCATAAGTTATGCTGTGTTAGCCAGAGAATCAGAATTATACAGCACAGAAATGGGCCCTTTTGGTCCATCTCATAATGACCATGATGCCCATTTATCCTACTCCCATTTACCTGTATTAGGCCCGTATCCCTCTTTGCCTTTCGTATCTAACTACCTGTCCAAATGCCTTCTAAATGTAATTGTATTTGCCCAAACCATCACCTTTGACAACTTATTCCAAATACTCTCCATCCTCTCTGGAAAAGCTTACCCATTCAGATCTCCTTTCAATTTTGTTCCTCACCTTAAAGTGCCTTCTATTTCTGGACTCCCCTGCACTGGCAAAAAGACTGTCTAATATAAATAGAGAAAACAAAAATTTTACGAGCCATTATGGTCCAATAGGATACAGATTTTGTGCTATTTAGAAGGACATTCTGCCAATTTGATTTCATCCATTTTGAAATAATGCCCACAATTTCCCTTCTAAAGCTAGTTCAAAGCTCAAATGTACCATGATTATGACCAAGTATGACAAAGATTGTTGAGAATATAGAATTTATAAGTGAGTGCAGAACATGTAAGAAATGAATAGGTTCTTTCAGGGATAGGAGCATTCAAAAGGGCATCAATCATACTGGTGCCCAAAAAGAGCAGAGTGAGCTGATTGGAAAAACTATCGCCCAGTGGCACACACAACTAATGTGGTGAAATGCTTTGAGAGGTTGCTCGTGGCTAACTCCCGCCTGAACAATGATGTGGACCTGCTGCAAATTGCCTACCACTTCAGCAAGTCAATTTCAGAAGCAACCTCACTGGCTGTTCACTTGGCTTTTACCTGAACAACAGCAATATTCTGTATATATCAAGCTGCTATTTATTGATTATAGCACAGTGCTTAACACCATCATTCCATCAGTACTAATCAGCAAGCTTTAAAGCCTGGGCTTCTCTACCTCCCTATGCAACTGGATCCTTGACTTCCTCATTAGGAGGCTGCAGTCAGTTTGGATCAGTAATAATATTTCCTTCTCACTGACAACACAAGTGTAGGTCAAGGATATGTGTTTAGCCTACTGCTGTACTCTCTCGACTGTATAATTCAGAGCAGCTATATGGCATCTGTAAATTTGCCGATGCCACCACTTGTCAGAATCTCATAGTGACGAGGAGATATACAAGAGTGAGATACAGTTGCAAGAAAAAAGTTTGTGAACCTTTTGCATTTACCTGATTGTCTGCATTAATTACTCATAAAATGTGTAATCATAATCTAAGTCACAACAATAAACAAATACAATCTGCCTGAACTAATAACGCACAAACAATTGTACTTTTTGTGTCTTGATTGAATACATTGTTTAATTATTCACAGTGGACCTTTGCATTTAATACTGGTAGAACCTCCTTAGTCCATTTAGACCACTCCTCCAAACAAAACTCTTTCAGTTCTCAATATTTCTGGGATACCTTGCATGAACAGCCCTCTTCAGGTCCTGCCACAGTATCTCAATTGGGCTAATTGGACTCTGACTTGGCCATTCCAAAACACAAATTTTCTTCTTTTTAAACCATTCTGTTGTTGATTTACTCTTCTGTTTCGAATCATTGTATTGTTGTATCATCCAACGTCTATTAATTCTCGGGTGATGTACTGCTACCCTGACATTCTCCAGTAAAATATCTTGATTCAATTTTGAATTAATTGCTCCTTCAATGATTGCAAGCTGTCAAGGTCCTGAAGTAACAAAGCAGCCCCAAACCATGATGCTCCTTCCAACATGCTTCACAGTTGGGGTGAGATTTGGTGTTGATGTGCAGTGCCCTTTTTCTACCAAACGTAGCAGTGTGTATTTCTTCCAAAAAGTTCAACTTTTGTGTCAAATGTCCAAAGAACGTTGTCTCAGAAACATTGTGAAACATCCAGGTGATCTTTTGCAAACTTGAGATGTACAATAGCAATGTTTTTTTCTGGAGAACAGTGGTTTCCTCTGTTGTGTCCTTCCATGAATACAGTTTTTGTTAATGGTGGACACACGAACAGAGACTTCAGCAACTTCTAGAGATTTCTGCATGTCTTTTGCTGTTATCCTTGGGTTTTTTTTCATCACCTTCAGCATTACATGTTGTGCTTTTGGTGTGATCTTTGCAAGACGCCTACTCCTAGGGAGAGATAGCAATAGTAATGAATTTCTTCCATTTGTAGACAATTTATCTTACTGTGGACTGCTGGACAGTCGGGTCTTTTGAAATGCATTTGTAGCCTTTTCCAGCTTCATGCATCTCTACAATTCTTCCATTGTCCTCTGAAAATTGTTTTGATCGAGGAATGGAACACATAAGCAGATCTTAGTTGAGAAGAGCAGGCATTGTCAGTAACCTGACTTGGTGGGTGTGTGTGTGTGTTTTATTTTACAGGGCAGGGTATCTCTATAACATACAGTATTTCTGTTTTTGCACATTTTTAATAATCTATTCAATATATGTAATTGATGTACTTGTTTATTTATTATGTTTTATTTTATTGTATTTATTGTTTCTCTCTTTGCTAGATTATGTATTGCATTGAACTGCTGCTGCTAAGTTAACAAATTTCACATCTGATGTCGGTGATAATAAACCAGATTCTGATTCCAATCTCATCTCATTGATTGGAACTCCTGACTCCAAATAGCTTTTGTAAGGCATTACACCAGAGGTTCACATACTTTCTTGAACAGAGACTGTGATTGTTTAAATAGTATACTCTGTCTATGGTGGTGGGGTGGAATCTCATTGAAATCCAGGTCTAGATAGTGTAGATACTTCTTATAATGGGTGAGCCTAGGACCAGAGGGCACAGCCTCAGAATAGAGATTTGTCCCTTTGGAACAAATGAAGAGGAATTTATTTAGCCAGAGGGCGGTAAATCTGTGGAGTTCATTTCCATAGGCGGCTATAGAGGTCAAGTCATTGGGTATATTTAAAAGGAAAGCTAGTTGATAGCTCCTTGATCATAAAGGTTGTCAAAAGCTGTGAGGAGAAGGCAGGAGAATTGGGTTGATGGGGATAATTAATCAGCCATGATGGAAATATAGAGCAGACTGATGGGCTGAATAGCCTATCTCTGTGCCTAAATCTTGTGGTCTCATCAAGAGATCAGTGATGGAAACATTGAGCACCTTCAAGTTCCTGGGTGTCAACATCTGAAGATCTATCCTGGGCCTAATATATTGATGCATGCCGTAGGCTATATTTCATTAGGAGTTTGAGGATAAGACAAAGACAGCAGCAATTTTTTACAAATGTACATTTGACTGATTGCATCACTAGATGGTATGAGTGTTCCAATGCACAAGATCGTAAGAAGCTGCAAAAGGTTATAGACTACATGACTCAATCAGCTCCATCATGGGCTTAATCCTCTCCACCACTGAGGATATCTTCAGAAGATGGCACATCCATCATTAAGAACCCTTGCTGTCTGGGGCATGCTGTATTATTACTAGTATCAGGAAGGAGGTAGAAGAACTTGAAGACCCAGCTTCAATGTTTTAGGAATAACTTCTTCCCCTCTGTCACAGATTTCTGAAGGGTCCATGATTAGTACCTCACTATTCCTCTTTAGCGTTATTTATCTTTATTTATTTGTTTGTTTGTTTACTTATTGACTTCCAATTTTTTGTCTTGCATCTTACTGCTACCACAAAACATCAAATTTCACAACATATGTCAGTGATATTAAACCTGATTCTGAGTCACTAATTTACCTTTAGAACATAGAAATTTACAGCACATTAAAGGCTCTTCAGCCCTCAATGTTGTGGCGACCATGTAACCTGCTCGAGAAGCTGCCTAGAATTTCCCTAGTGCATAGTCCTCTATTTTTCTCAGCTTCATGTACCTATGTAAGAGGCTCTTTAAAGACCTATTGTATCTGCTTCCACCACTGCTACCGGCAGTGCATTCCATGCACCCACCACCCTCTGTGTGGAAAAACTTACCCCTAACATTCCCTTGGTCCCCATTTCTAAGTGCCTTAAAACTATGCCCCCTTGTGTTAGCCACTTCAGCCCTGGGAAAAAACATCTGGCTATTAATGCCCCTCATCATCTTATAACACCTCGATCAGGTCACCTCTCATCCTCTCGCTCCAAGGAGAAAAGCCCAAGTTTACTCAACCTATTCTCATAGGGCATGCTCCCCAATCTAGGCAGCATGCCTGTAAATCTCCTCTGCACTCTACGTATAGTATTCACATTCTTCCTGTAGTGAGGTGACCAGAACTGTACACACTACTCCAAGTGAGGTCTGACCAAGGTCTTATATAGTTGTAACTTTACCTCATGACTCTTGAACTCAATCCCATGGTTGATGAATGCCAACACACTGTACGCCTTCCTAACATCACTGTCAACCTGTGCAGCAGCTTTGAGTGACCTATCGACACGAACCCCAGGAACTCTCAGATCCTCCACACTACCAAGAGACTTAACATTTATATTATATTTTGTTTTCAAATTGGACCTACCAAATTGAACCACTTCCTTCAGTTAGTCCTGACGAAGGGTCTCGGCCTGAAACGTCGACTGCACCTCTTCCTAGAGATGCTGCCTGGCCTGCTGTGTTCACCAGCAACTTGGATGTGTGTCACTTCACACTTATCTGGTTTGAAGTCCACCTGCCACTTCTCAGCCCAGTTCTGCATCCTATCGATGTCCCGCCAACCCTCCAGACTATCCATAACACCCCCAACCTTTGTGTCATCAGCAGACTTACTAACCCATCCTTCTACTCCTTCATCCAGGTCATTTATAAAAATCACAAAGAGGAGGGATACTAGAACAGATCCCTGTGAAACACCACTGGTCACTGACCACCATGCAGAATACGAACCATCTACAACCACCTTTTGCCTTCTGTTGCACAAAGCAAGGTCTCCTTGGATCCCATGCCTCCTTACTTTCTGAAGTATCCTTGCATGGGGAACCTTATCAAATGCCTTACTGAAATCCATTACACTACATTCACTGCTCTACCTTCATCAATGTGTTTTGTTACATCACTTTTGTTGAATATAATTTAATTGTTGCTTTTAGCTGCCCAACATCAACCTTTACAGATGGCTGGGTATGATGATAATGATTACAGTTCTATTGCTGGGAAACCATATTGGCTGTCATTAAAATTTGTGGAGTGAGAGTTTAATTGTGCTTTCGTCCAAGAGGATGTGCTTTAAAAATTTGTCTAAGCTGTACAGAATGAATTTCTGCTAAGTAATTTATAGAGTATTTATATTTATTGATGCTGTGTATTGATTCCAGATGCCCATGTTATCAGCACGGCTTCCTGGCGTGAAGGCCAGAAACTGGTAAAAATGGTTCTGGGACCTGCACCAAAGATGGTAACTGAAAGTAAGGTGGACACTAGCTTGAAAACCAGGAGAGAGAGGAATGCCACATCAAGTGAGTAGCTAACTGTACTCAAATTTGACTTTCTTAGCCAGTGTTTTGGATTTGGATTATGTTGACCAATGCCTATTAATGAAATGGCATCCATTAGTACTGTGACTGACCTTATTAATCATCTGTTAATCTGCATTGGGTGCAGTTGACCTTGGGTTGGGTTTAGTTTGAAGTATGAGACTCATTAAAGTAACTTTGGTAAAATGAGAAATGTACACTAACTGTGGGGAAAACAACATACTCTATGAATGAATTTTTTTTTGCCCAATTCCACATCCTCCTTCCATTCATACTCCTTAATGCTATATCTGAAAGAGGAAGGTGCAAATGCATTAGGGTTGTAGTGCTAAGTGATTTTAGCTCTACCAATATTGACTTTGACTGCCTTAGTGCAAAGGACTTAGATGAGGTGGAATTTCTTAAGAGTGCCCAAAGTATTTTTGGAGAAATAACGTAGGTAGTCCTATCATAATAAGAGATGTACTTGATCTTATCTTTGGAAATGAAACTGGGTAAATGGTGCAAGTGTGAAACTTTCTTTTACATCTGAAACTTCAGTACCCAAAACTACCAGTCCTCCCTATCTTCATGAACATTGCCATTGCAATAATATTGGAATCCTAAGTACTGATTCATGCTCTCTCAAATGACTTGCATTCAAGGCTATTTGCATTAAGTAAATGGTATTGAGCCTGTCAGCCCTCCCATAATCCCTAACCTGCCTGCCTGTTCTGCCCACTGAACTTGCTTCTTCAAAAGGATGATAGAAAATGAGCCTTTTATTATTTTTAAGACACAGGTAGTTTCTCATAAGGGAAAGAGTGAAGGGAAATGGGTGAGGTAGGAGTGGGGAGTTGACACATAGAAACGTGTTATTAAAAATTAAGTTTTGGGATGAACAAAAAATGCAGATATTGTAAATCTGAAATAGAAATAGAAGTGTTGGATCTACCTACCCAACAGGTAAGGATGGCATTCATGGTGGACAGTTGAAATGAGATTTTATCGATTTTGGTTAAATTCTGAAGTAGGGTTACTGAAATGTTGACTAAGTTATGCTTTACATGCATGCTGTCTTGTTGCTGAATGTTTCACCATTTACTGATTTTGTACCAAGTTATACCCATCAAGTGATCCCCCCATGATATCTTCTCTACTTATTGCTCTGATGATCTCTCTAATCTCTCACTTCTCAGCTCATCTGACTTGATGCTCCTTGCATTAAAGTAAATGCAGTTGAACCTACCAGCACCTTAGGACCTCGTGCATCTTTCTATCAAGGTTGTTAGTACCAATATGTACTACAACTTCTGGTTACTTTTCTCCCTCAGCATCATCTGTAACTATTCAGAGATGTCCCTGGCACTGGGGTGGGGGGTGGGACAACAAACCTTTTTGGACTCTTGTTAGTGAGTGGAATAGACTGAGTAGCTAAAAACAGATCTCTGATCACTTGTGTTTGCCTTAACCTTTTCTTCCCCATATTGCATCAGAGAAACTGTGGCAGCATAAACTTTGTTGCTGCCATTTTACTCTAAGAACCCCTTTCCTCTACCACTCCCTACCCATAGAATCCAAATAAATACCTATGGAGAAGGGAATAGTCACCAGATGACCACAAAGTAGTGGTCAGGCAGCAAGGACACTTCCTGCCTGCCATTGATCATGATCAACTATCTTTTTGTACCTGCACTGTGACAGTGTCACTAAATGTTGTATCTGCCATATACTCTGCATCTCAGTACTCCATACTGAGCATATCCATAACAATTGATGTGTGGTTTGATAGGAGCGCAGCTGAACAGACTTCTGGCAGATAATCACCAGGGAATATGGAAATGTTCCCGACCTTAATATTGCATGGAAGCCCTAGGTTCCATATCTTTCAACCCATTCATTTTCTTTTTAAAGAAAGAAGAAAAAATATACAAGGTCACTTCTCGCCCTCCTTGCTAAAGCCAGTAGTTCAAAATTTTGCACATTTTGACCTCAACAGCTGCAGTGTGTCTCAGTAAGATTGCAGTCACACTATGGAAAGCAAATAGTTCCTTTTATTTATTTATGCGTTCATTAATTTATTAAGGTACAATGCGGAATAGGTCCTTCTGGTCCTTTGAGCAGCACTGCCCAGCAACTCTGATTTAACCCTTGCCTAATCACAAGACTATTTACAATGACCAGTTAACCTACTAACAGTATGTCTTTAGACTGTGTGAGGAAACTGGAGCACCCGGAGAAAACCCATGTATTTCACTAGGAGGACATATAGAATACTTACAGATAAATATAGAAACATAGAAAACCTACAGCACAATACAGGCCCTTTGACCCACAAACTGTGCCAAACATGTCTTTGCCTTAGAAATTACCTAGGGTTACCCATAGCCCTCTATTTTTCTGAGCTTCATGTACCTGTCCAGGAGTCTCTTAAAAGACCGCATTGTATCAGACTCCACCACTGTTGCCAGCAGTCCATTTCACGCATTCACCACTCTCTGCATTAAAAAAAAATTACTCCTGACCTCTGAAGACAGAATAAAATATAAATGGTAAGTGTCCTCTGTACCTACTTCCAAGCACCTTAAAACTGTACCCTCTCGTGCTAGCCATTTCAGCCGTGGGAAAAAGCCCCTGACTCTCCGCACGATCAATGCCTCTCATCATCTTATACACCTCTGTCAGGTCACCTCTCATTCTCCGTTGCTCCAGGAAAAAAGGCCTAATTCACTCAACCTATTCTCATAAGGCATGCTCCCCAATCCAGGCAACATCCATGTAAATCTCCTCTGCACCCTTTGTATGGTTTCCACAACCTTCCTATAGTAGGCGACCAGAACTGAGTACTCCAAGTGGGGTCTGACCAGTGTCCTATATAACTGCAACATTACCTCTCAGCTCATAAACTCAATTGATGAAATCCAATGCACCGTATGCTTTCTTAACCACAGAATCAACCTGCGCAGCAGCTTTTAGTGTCCTATGGACTTGGACCCCAAGATCCCTCCGATCCTCCACACTGTCAAGAGTCTTACCATTAATACTATATTCTGCCATCATATTTGACCTACCAAAATGAACCACCTCACACTTATCTGGGTTGAACTCCATCTGCCACTTCTCAGCCCAGTTTTTCATCCTATCAATGTCCCGCTGTAACCTCTGACAGCCCTCCACACTATCCACAACACCCCCAACCTTTGTGTCATCAGCAAATTTACTAACCCATCCCTCCTCTTCTTCATCCAGGTCATTTATAAAAATCACGAAAAGTAGGGGTCCCAGAACAGATCCCTGGGGCACACCACTGGTGACCGACCTCCATGCAGAATATGCCACTCTTTGCCTTCTGTGGGCAAGCTAGTTCTGGATCTACAAAGCAATGTCCCCTTGGATCCCATGCCTCCTTACTTTCTCAATAAGCCTGGCATAGGGAACCTTATGAAGTGCCTTGCTGAAATCCATATACACTACATCAACTGCTCTACCTTCATCAATGTGTTTAGTCACATCCTCAAAAAATTCAATCAGGCTCGTAATGCATGACCTGCCTTTCACAAAGCCATGTTGACTATTCCTAATCATATTATGACTCTCCAAATGTTCATAAATCCTGCCTCTCAGGATCCTCTCCATCAACTTACCAACCACTGAAGTAAAACTCAACTGGTCTATAATTTCCTGGGCTACCTCTACTCCCTTTCTTGAATAAACGAACAACATCCGCAACCCTCCGATCCTCTGGAACCTTTCCTGTCCCCATTGATGATGCAAAGATTATTGCCAAAGGCTCAGCAATCTCCTTCCTTGCCTCCCACAGTAACCTGGGTACATCTCCTCCAGTCCTGGTGACTTAGACAACTTGATGCTTTCCGAAAGCTCCAGCACATTGAAATTGAACTCCAAACTCCAGTGCCCTGAGCTGTAGTAGCATTGTTCGAACTGCTACGCTGCCGTGATGTCCGGTGGTTCTGTCTTTGACTATGATAGTTAAAATATCTTGAAATGGGTTAAGATCAATTAAGAAGTGATATAATGACTTGGATGAATTTTGAAATCAACTAGGTACTGCAGAGTTGGACTTGATTCTGCTGAATTACTCAAAAAAATTTTTGTGATATTCTATTATTTGTTATGCTACAAAAGAAATTCCTTTCAAATATTTCACTTGCATCTCTTCCAAGTCGTTGCTCTTGAACTTAATTTACTAAAGAGCTGAATTATATGATTTGAATGGCAGTTTTCATTTATAAGCAGAAGTCCTTATGTAATAGTGGTTATGTTGTATCCTTTATTCTGTTCCTGTACTTGGGTCTAGCCCAATATAATACAACAGTATCTTATAAAAGTATAAACATATGTAATTTAATAAACAGAGTTTGGGATTAAATTGTATAATTTGTAAAGCTCTATCTTTTGTTCCTAAACTTCGTTATCTCCTCCCCATCTTGTTTGTTCTTGTATTTTTTGCCCTATCTACAGAAAATGTCAGAAGAACAGACCCTGACCCTAGACTTGAAGTTTTCAAAAAGTCGAGGCCCGGAAGCTCCGAGTCCCACACAGCAAAGCAGCCTTTGGGGGATGACTGGAGGAAGGAAGAAGAGCAAAATAAACTGGAAGTGCTGAATACACATGTGCTACCAGCTGAAGTAAGAGAGATCCTTGATGACCTTCAGCTTGAGGAAACTCGGAAAAGTGCAGAAGAAAAGACAAATTTTGAAGGTGGCAAACAGACTACAGGAGGCCGTGCCTTCTCCAGAAGTGTGAGCCCAATTAAGAGAAAGCAGGAGAAGTCCAACCTGAGCACTGAAATGCAGCTGAAGCGTTTGAGGCATTATGATGCAGAGGAGGTCAGGCAGTATATTGTCAGGCAACAAGTAGAGAGGAAGAAAAGGCAGACAGAAGAGAAGAAGGCTCAGAAGGAAGCAATGGAACAGAAGAACAAGCGGTTGCAAGAACTCTACAGGAAACAGAAAGAAGCCTTCTCAAAGCCTAAGCCAGAACCCATGTGCCAAAAATATTTACAGGAGACTTTCTCAAAATGTGTAACTGAGTTAGCGAAGTTTAATGAGCTGCCTCCCAACCAATCAGTATCAGAGGAGAAACAGGTAACTTTTTTTATACAGTTATGTGCTGTTTCCTATTACTGTAAGTAAAATTCTCTCTCACTGATAGTGAAGAGTAGAAGAGATTGTAAATGGCCATGGAAAGAGACCTAAGCTTGTAAGCTGTCAAACTCTTCATGCAAGCTAATGTAACCAAGTGTTTGAGTCTGCACTGCCAGAGCCTATCAAATGGATTACATGTAAATTTAGTAAAGGCATAAGAAAAAGGAGCCAGAGTAGGCCTTTGAGATCATGAATGATCGACTTTGGTGTCACTCTTTTAACACATACTGAATTATGTTTAAACAGAAATTAATCCTGTTTTGAATGATCACCATGAGTTCAATTCCAATTCCATTTGTAAGAAGTTTGTACATTCTCCCTGTGGATTTCCTCCCACAGTCCAAAGATATACTGGTTAGCTGGTTAATTGGTCATTATAAGTTGTCCCATGATTAAATAGTTGGGTTGCCAGTTGCTGCAGTTCATTGGGCTAGAAGGCCTCATTCCTCACTGTATTTCTAAATAAATGACTGAGCCTCCATAGCCCTCCAGGTAGAGAATTTCAAATCTTCTTAAATGAAGAAATTGCTCCTTACCTCTATCCTAAACGCCTTTACCTTATTCCAGAACTGTATCCCTAATACTAGATTCCTCAGCTGGGGGCCATCTTTCCCTGCTTCTAGTTTGTCAATCTGTTTTAACAATCTTATACTTTTTTGAGTTCATCTCATTCTTCGGAACTCCAGAAAGTACAACACAAACTCTCATGATGCAGCAATCCCACTCTCCTTTGAACCAATCTGGTGGATCTTTGCTGAATTCCCTTGCTCAAAGTTCGAAGTAATTTTATTATCAAACTACATTCATGTCACCATTTACAAACTTGAGATTCATTTTCTTGCAGGCATACTCAATAAATCTAATGGTCATAATAGAATCAATGAAAAACCTCACCGACAAGGCAGGCGACCAGTATGCAAAAGGCAACAAACTGTGCAAATACCAAAAAAGAGAAAAAGAAATAATTAATACATAAATAATCAATAAATATCAAGAACATTTATTGAGATACTTTGCAGAATAGGCCATGCCAGCTCTTTGAGTTGCACCACTCAATAATCCGCTGATGTTAAACCTAGCCTAATCATGTATAATTTACTGTGACCTATTAAGCTACCAGCTGGTACATCTTTGTACTGTGAGAGGAAACTGAAGCACCCAGAGGAAACCCACACAGTCACAGGGAAAAGTACAAACAGTAGCAGGAATTGAACTCGCTGGTCACTGGTACCGTAACGTGTTGTGCTAAACACTGCGTTACCGTGCCACCCATGAGACGAAGAGTCCTTGATAGCATGTCTATCCTTGGGCAAGGAGATGAAAACTGCATACTCCAAACTCCTAGGTTCTGTGAAGTCAAAATAAAATTTTCTTAATCTTCTATTCAAATATTCATGTAAAATTTAACATACAATTTTGCCTCTATTGCTTGCTGCACCCACATATTGGCTTTCAGCAGCTATTACAAGCACACCTGGATCTCTTTTGAATAATAAAATAGTACAGACTTTTACCATTCAACAGATACTCTGCTTTTCTATTACGTGCATTGAATGGATGAGACTTTTTCTACATATACTATCTACCATATTCTGGCCCACGCACTCACTGTATTTAAGTCTACCTGAACCCTCTGTTCTGTTCTCCATGCCTGCAATTCCATCTTATTTGGTATGCTCAGCAGACTTAGAAATATTACATTTGTTCTTCCAGCAAAGTCGTTGACATAGATTTATTAAAAGTTGGTACTCTGGCACTGACCCCTACAGTATCCCACGAGTCACAGCCTGCCAATGTGAGAACAATCCATATATTCTTACTGCAAGTCCTGGTGAAGGATCTCTGCCTAAGACGTCGACTGCTTATTCTCCTCCATAGATGCTGCCTGACGAGCTGATTTCCTCCAGAATTTTGTGTGTGTTGCTCAAGTTTTCCAGCATCTACAGAATCTTCTGTTCATCACATATTCTTACTGTTTGTTTTCATAGTGATAACCAATTCTGAGATCATGTTCTACATTACCTAGAATCTCACGTGTTCTAACTTGTTGGCCAATCAGGGCCTTATTAGCTGCCTTCCAAAATAGTCTACATGGACCACTGCCTGGTTCCCTTATCTGTTCCAGATTAATATCTGTAAAGAAATTTTCAACCTCTCACTGCTATGGGCAGGAGTTCCCACTTGCTTCAAAAAGGCAACAATTATACCAATCCAAAGAAGAATAATGTGGACTGTTGCCCGGTAGCACTCACATCGACAGTGATGAAATGCTTTGAGAGGTTGGTTATGACTAGACTGAACTCCTGCCTCAGCAAGGACCTGGACCCATTGCAATTTGCCTATCGCCACAATAGGTCAATGGCAGACACAATCTCAATGGCTCTTCACACGGCTTTAGACCACCTGGACGACACAAAACACCTACATCAGGATGCGGTTCATCAACTATAGCTCGGCATTTAATACCGTCATTCCCACAATCCTGATTGAGAATTGCAGATCCTGGGCCTCTACCTCCCTCTACAGTTGGATCCTCGACTTCCTAACAGGAAGACCACAGTCTGTGTGGATTGGTGATCTCGCTGACGATCAACACTGGTGCACTTCAGGAGTGTGTGCTTAGCCCACTGCTCTACTCTCTGTATACACCTGACTGTGTGGCTAGGCATAGCTCAAATACCATCTACAAATTTACTGATGATACAACCGTTGTTGGTAGAATCTCAGGTGGTGACGAGAGGGTGTCCAGGAGTGAGATATGCCAACTAGTGGAGTGGTGCCGCAGCAACAACCTGGCACTCAACGTCAGTAAGACGAAAGAGCTGATTGTGGACTAAAGGAAGGGTAAGACAAAGGAACACATGCCAGTTCTCATAGGGGGAATCAGAAGTGGAGACAGTGAGCAGCTTCAATTTCCAGGGTGTCAAGATCTCTGAGGATCTAACCTGATCCCAACCTATTGATATAGTTATAAAGAAGGCAAGACAGCGGCTATACTTTATTAGGAGCTTGAAGAGATTTGGCATGTCAACAAATACACTCAAAAACTTCTATAGTTGTACCGTGGAAAACATTCTGACAGGCTGAATCACTGTCTGGTATGGAGGGGCTACTGCACAGGACTGTAAGAAGCTGCAGAAGGTTGTAAATCTAGTCAGCTCTATCTTGAGCAGTAGCCTACAAAATATCCAGGACAAAGGCAGCGTCCATTATTAAGGACCTCTAGCACCCAGGGCATGCCCTTTTCTCAAAGTTACCGTCCGGTAGGAGGTACAGAAGCCTGAAGAGACACACTCAGTGATTCAGGAACAGCTTCTTCTCCTCTGCCATCCGATTCCTCTTTGGACACTACCTCACTTTTTTTTAATATACAGTATTTCTGTTTTTGCACATTTTAAAAAAAATCTATTCAATATATGTAATTGATTTACTTGTTTATTATGTTTTATTTTATTTATTATTTTTTCTCTCTCTGCTAGATTGTGTATTGCATTGAACTGCTGCTGTTAAGTTAACAAATTTCACATCACTTGCCGGTGATAACAAACCTGATTCTGAAATCTAGTGGATTGTTTTCTTTCATGTGGATTCTTCTCAATACAATTATTGTTTGCATGGTATTCTGAAATTCCATCCTTTATTAAAGCTTCCGTCATTTTCCTATCACTGACATTAGGTTAACAGGTCAATGTTCCTGAATTTTTATTCCTCCCTCCCTTTCCTCCCTTAAATAATGTGGTCACATTTGCTCCCCACAGTCATTTGGAATAATTCTAGAATCTGCAGAACTTTGAAAGGTTTTAATAGGAGCTATCTTTTCAAAACTCGGGGATGTAAATCATCAGGCCCTTGAGATTCATTAGTTTCACATTCACTAGCTTCATTGATACTAATTTCTGACTGACTTAATTCCTTTAGTTTCACATTTTCACTAGGTTCTTGATTCTCTAATATATCAGGTTTATGTGTATTTTCCATAATGACTGTAAGGTAATAATTTAATGTGTTTATCATTTGCTTATTCTCCATTATAAATGCTCTTGTCTCTGTGTATAAGGTACTCAGAATTGCTTTTCCATTTTTAAGTACAGGTAATATATATATAAATTTTTTATTGTTTCGTGGTGTGAGATATTATTTAACCAGCAATGTAGTTGCCCATCTTGAAGTTATGTAATAACAACTTGGATTTGTTAACACCTTTTAATGTAGCCAAATTATCCACAAAAGTATTGTCAGACAATAATTAATAATGAACCAGAGGAAATATTAGGATGCATTACTAAATTTTAGAGAAATTATTAAAATTTGGGGAATTTTACAAGACATGGTAGAGGGAATTACTGAGCTTGGGTACAAATAGATCAAAGAATACACACAGTGTTCAGTTATCTCTTAATAGCATTAGAAAAAAGCCTTGAATGTGTTTTCAATTCAATTCAAGTTTAATTGTCATTCAACCATACAGTGGTGCTAGAAAGTTTGTGAACACGGTAGAATTTTCTCTAATTCTGCATAAATCTGACCTAAAATGTGATCAGTTCTTCACGCAGGTCCTAAAACTAGATAAAGAGAGCCCAATTAAATAGATAACACGAAAAACATTATACTTGTTCATTTATTTATTGACAAAAATGATGCAATATTACCTTTATTTGTTGGAAAAAGTATGTGAACCTTTGCTTTCAGTGTGACCCCATTGTATAACAATAACTTAAACCAAACGTTTCCAGCAACTGTTGCTCAGTCCTGCACATCAACTTGGAGGCATTTTAGGCCATTCCTTTGTACAAAACTGCTTCAACTCTGGGATGGATGGTGGGCTTCCTTGCATGAACTGCTTGCTTCAAGTCCTTCCACAACATTTCTATGGATTAAGGTCAGGACTTTGACTCAGCCATTCCAAAACAGGAATTTTCTTCTTTTTAAACCATTTTCTTGTTGATTTTCTCTTGTCTTTCAAATAGTCTTCTATTAAGCTTCAGGTGGTGGACTGCTACTTTGTCTTGTCCTGTAAAATGTCTTGATACAATTTTGAATTCATTGTTCTCTCAACAATTGCAAGCTGACCAGGCTCAGAGGCAGCAAAAACAGCCTCAAACTATGATACTCCTTCCACCATGCTTCACAGTTGGGATAAATTTTGTTGTTGGTGTGCAGTGCTCTTTTTCCCTCCAAATATAGCAATGTGCATTTCTGCTAAAAATAAAAAGCAAAATTCAACTTTTGTCTCATCTGTCCACAGAACATTGTCCCAGAAGTGTTGTAGAACATCCCAGGTGTTCTTTTGCAAGCTTGATGTGCAGCAATGTTTTTTTTTGTTTGGGGAGCAGTGGTTTCTTCTGTGATGTCCTTCCATGAACACCATTCTTGTTCAGTGCTTTTCTTATAGTGGACACTTGAACAGAGACTTTAGCAAGTTTTAGAGAAGGCTGCAGGTCTTTTGCTGTCACCCTTGGGTTCTTTTTCACCTCCATCAGCATTGCACGTTGTGCTGTTGGTGTAGCAACAGTACTGAGTTTCCTCCATTTTCTGGACAATTTCTCTTAGTGTCAACTGATGAACACTCAAGTCTGTAGAAATGCTTTTGTAGCCTTTTCCAGTTCGATGCATTTCTTCAGTTCTTCTAAACTGTTTTGATTGAGGCATGGTGCACATAAACAGGTCTTTCTTGAGAAGAGCAGGCTCTGTCAATGACCTGACTTTTTTATATAGAGCAGGGCACCTTTTCAACCCACACCTTCAATCTTATCTCATTGATTAGAAAACCCGTCTCCAAATCACTTGTGTAGAAGGCATTACTCCAGAGGTTAACATACTTTTTCCAATAAATACATGTAATATTGGATTTTTTTCCAATAAATTAGCAGGTATAATGTTTTTTTTTATTTATTTAATTGGGTTCTCCTTATCTAGATTTAGGGCTTGTGTGAAGATCTGATCACATTTTAGGTCATTGTAGTGTTCTCATGCAGTGTTTTGAAACTCTGACTAAACACCAAGTTAAACCTGAGCCAATGAAGACAGAGTGGTAGTAAGGTTAACCTTACTTCAGGAGTAAGGTTCACTCTTCCACATTAACATCGTATGGTGAAAACTGTTGCTAAAAAAAATACAAACATATACAGCGTCTGTTTCATTCTGGAGACCACGTATGCGCTCTTCTTTTAGCGAGTGCCTCCAGCCGCCTCAAGTAGCGGACGAGGAGGGTCCTGTCACACCAGCGCCGGGCCCAAGCCCACCTCGCGTTTGAAATTGAAAAGATGACACGCTTGCCACCCAAACCGCTGCTTCCTTAACAGAAACCGTGTTAATATTTTTACTTCAAATACTTATATAGGAACTTACAGCGTTGCTTCTATAATGTTTCTTTTTGGGTAGACACGGAGCTCTTCACGATCATGCTGCATGCATAGCATCCACCTTTACACCTTCCCGAACCGGAAGTTACACATAAGACGCGGCGAAACCATAGGTGATGTCATCACATGCCACGATATACCATAGACAATGAATTTACCTTTGTTATACTGTAACATAACTAGCAACGTTTAACTTTAACTAGAAAATAGTTAGAAACAAATCATTTAAAGCGTAGACCCAACAAAGTCAAATAAATGCCTTAAGGGCAACACAGTCATATTTATGTGGAAATAGTTAAAATTCTACAGGGTTTACAAACTTTCTAGTACCACTGTACATGAATACTCATGAATACAGCCAAATCAAACAATGTTACTCTGTGGTCAAGGTGCAAAATACAGTACCAACAGTCTCACACAGCACAGAACACACACATGATAGCAAACACAATGGTATTACAATCACGCAAGAGAAGAGTCAAAAACTCGACTGCCGAGTGAACACTGAGAAGGAGGAGGTGCCCAGCTCCAGCCAGGATGCTGCACCACCCTGGCTCTGACGCTCCTTCCTTCTAAGATTTAGGATGCAAACTATACATACAAGAACTTTGTGGGGAAGAGGAAACACTTGGTGTAAGTTTACAGTTTTCATTGTGAGCAGGAGATGTGTCACCAAATTAATTTAAAGCTCTAAATAAACTAAAGATCAGGGTTTAGGATCGGTATGGAGCATTTTAATGTTCTAATTTAAAATGGGTGGGTAGATCTTGAAGGATAGTGTCTGAGTTAGCAGTTTGGGCAATCTCAGTTCTACTAAATCACATTCACAGATCATTCACAAGGCCCTTTTGATGTGAACCAACAAAATTTGGTGATGGATGGCCAAGTAGGTTGAGTGTGAAATTTTCTTTGCAACATATTAAGTCGCATGCTATTAACATATGATTTTCCTCCCCAATATTATTGGGTCTCTGTAATAGTTTTCTGTTCACTTTTTTTTTTCAGCCAAAAGTCATCTATCAGCCTTCTGGAGAATCTGACAAAGAGAACAAGGGGCAGGATCGCCCTCTTAGTGCCTCATCGAGCAGTGACATGTCTCTGTCCGAATCTCATCAGCCTCCAGGCAGGTAAGACTCAGTTTGCCTGTGAGCAAATTTCAAACAACCTCCTCATCTGATTGGTCCAGTAGTCCAAGAGCCAGAAATAGATCCAGAGAGAACTCGCCTACTAAAAAGCGTGGCATCTACTGTTGTCATGGTGATGGAAGAGTCGCTGGATCTTCACCTCAGATTCCGGCCCTTCCGGAAAAATAACTGATAAGTTTTCACATTTGTAAATAAATAAGTAAATTTCAAACAGTACTTCCTTTAATCAGATTTAATCTATTCATCCACAGTTATATTGTCCATAACCATTCATGGAAGGAAGAATTAAGATGAGGAACTTTTATTCAATATTCGCCACTCATACCCTTGATGTTCAAATGTTCTCCAAATATTTTCGATTCTTTAAATTTTTAGCCCCTTTAATCTACAAATCAATAATGCTAAACAAATGCCTCTTTCCCATTAATTTGTGTGCCTGTTCTCTGCCACTGGCATAATGTCTTGAGTTCCAATAAGATGGTGGTATATAGACAGTGCGGTCTCTCGGGGGCATTGTTAACTTATTTTTTTCCATTGCAAGACTACGCTGGACTCAAAGAACTGCAGGTCTACCCCCATCAGTGAGCTGCTCATTGGCGGAGGTGCTGGACTGAGTGTAGACCATGTTGCTGCTTGCTACAGAAAGGCATCAGAGTTGGTGTGTAATGTAACCGTGGGTGATTGCCTTGGGCGTTTCCCTTACAAGACCCTGTTGGACATTGATAATGTGAGATGTTGCAGGCCTGTTTGGTAGGTGGCGTGGGAGCTGTGTGGCCATGGTTGTAGCAAAGCCCTGGACTTGCCTGCTGTAGCAGTCCAGGAGAGGAGACACCGGAGGCGGTGTAGCACAGCATTTGTGCTCGACTGGGGGCTGCTCTCTCCCATTGGTGCTGCCCTCCAGTGTTTGATAGTGGAATATCAGGCTGGATTGTGTATACAGGTTTCCCCTGCCATCCGAAGGTAGAGAGTTCCTACGAAACGGTTCGTAAGCCAGAATGTCGTAAAGCGAAGAAGCAAATTACCATTTATTTATAGGGGAAAAATTTGTGAGCGTTTGCAGACCCAAAAATAACCTATCAAATCATGGTAAATAACACATAAACCTAAAATAACAGTAACATATAGTAAAAGCAGGAATGATATGCTAAATACACAGCCTATATAAAGTAGAAATACTTCTCTACAATCATTGCCGCACTGTTCTCTGTAGCGAAAATCTCACGCAAGCACTCTCGGCAGAAACACTCTCTCCAGTAACCTTTAAGCTATGAAGCTGCCAAATCATACCAAATAACGCATAAAAGTACATAGCCCATATAAAGTAGAAATAATGTATGTACAGTGTAGTATCATTTACCGGAATTGGGAAGACTTCACCGAGTACACTGATGATGGTGTGTTAGGCTGAGTCGTCGGAGGTTGGGATGGTGCAGTAGACCCCAACCTCCAGGCCGCCGACCGATACCGATCCGCGAAGAATGCAGTGGTGCAGCGGCGGCCAGGACATACCCAGCACGTCTTTAAGAAAAAAAGCTGAAATAAACAAGCTAATTAATTAGGTATACACGAGGAATTCTGCAGATGCTGGAAATTCAAAACAACACACTTCAAAGTTGCTGGTGAACGCAGCAGGCCAGGCAGCATCTCTACGAAGAGGTACAGTCGACGTTTCGGGTCGAGACCCTTCGTCAGGACTAACTGAAGGAAGAACTAGTAAGAGATTTGAAAGTGGGGGGGGAGGGGGAGATCCAAAATGATAGGAGAAGACAGGAGGGGGAGGGGTGGAGCCAAGAGCTGGACAGGTGATTGGCAAAAGGGATATGAGAGGATCATGGGACAGGAGGCCCAGGGAGAAGGAAAAGTGGGGGGGGGGCCCAGAGGATGGGCAAGGGGTATAGTGAGAGGGACAGAGGGAGAAAAAGGAGAGAGAGAGAGAGAGAAAGAATGTGTGTATATAAATAAATAACGGATGGGGTATGAGGGGGATGAGGGGCATTAGTGTTCCCTGGCTCTTAAACTCAATCCCGCGGTTGATGAAAGCCAATGCACCATATGCCTTCTTAACCACAGGGTCAAACTGTGCAAGCAGCTTTGAGTATCCTATGGGCTCAGACCTCAAGATCCCTCTGATCCTCCACACTGCCAAGAGTCTTGCCGTTAATACTACAGTGGTATGCTAAGGTTTGGGCATCCCGATCAAAATTTCTGATACTGTGAATAGCTAAGCGAGTAAGAGATGACCTAATTTCCAAAAGCATGAAGTTTAAAAATAACACATTTCTTTAATATTTTAAGCAAGATTACTTTTTAATTTCCATCTTTTGCAGTTTCAAAATAACAAAAAAGGAAAAGGGCCCGAAGCAAAAGTTTGCATGGGACCCTGCATGGTCAGTACTGAGTAATATCCCCTTTGGCAAGTATCACAGCTTGTAAACAGTTTCTGTAGCCAGCTAATAGTCTTTCAATTCTTGTTTGGGGGATTTTTGCCCATTCTTCCTTGCAAAAGGCTTCTAGTTCTGTGAGATTCTTGGACTGTCTTGCATGCACTGCTCTTTTGAGGTCTATCCACAGATTTTTGATAATGTTTAGGTCAGGGGACTGTGAGGGCCATGACAAAACCTTCAGCTTGCCCCTCTTGAGGTAGTCCATTGTGGATTTTGAGTGTGTTTAGGATCATTATCCTATTGTAGAAGCCATCCTCTTTCATCTTCTGCTTTTTTTTTACAGACGGTGTGATGTTTGCTTCCAGAATTTGTTGGTATTTAATTGAATTCATTCTTCCCTCTACCAGTCAGATGTTCCCCGTGCCACTGGCTGCAACACAAGCCCAAATCGTGATCGATCCACCCCCATACTTAACAGTTGGAGAGGTGTTCTTTTCATGAAATTCTGCACCCTTTTTTCTCCAAACATACCTTTGCTCATTGCGGCCAAAAACTTCTATTTTAACTTCATCAGTCCACAGGACTTGTTTCCAAAATGCATCAGGCTTATTTAGATGTTCCTTTGCAAACTTCTGACGCTGAATTTTATGGTGAGGATGCAGGAAAGGTTTTCTTCTGGTGACTCTTCCATGAAGGTCATATTTGTGCAAGTGTCGCTGCACAGTAGAATAGTGCACCACCACTCCAGAGTCTGCTAAATCTTCCTAAAGGTCTTTTGCAGTCAAATGGGGGTTTTGATTTGCCTTTCTAGCAATCCTACGAGCAGCTTTCTCGGAAAGTTTTCTTGGTCTTCCAGACCTCAACTTGACCTCCACTGTTCCTGTTAAGTGCCATTTCTTAATTACATTATGAACTGATGCAATGGCTACCTGAAAACTCTTTGCTATCTTCTTATAGCCTCCTCCTGCTTTGTGGGCATCATTTATTTTAATTTTCAGAGTGCAAGGCAGCTGCTTAGAGGAGCCCATGGCTGCTGATTGTTGGGACACGGTTTGAGAAGTCAGAGTATTTATAAAGCTTTGAAATTTGGATCACCTGGCCTTTCCTAGCAATGACTGTAAACAAGCCATAGCCCTAACAAGCTAATTAAGTTCTGAGACCTTGGTAAAAGTTATCTGAGAGCTCAAATCTCTTGGGGGTGCCCAAACTTTTGCGTGGTGCTCCTTCCTTTTTTTCACTCTAACATTGTACAAAACAAAAATAATACACTAATCTTGCTTAAAATGTTGAGAAGAATGTTTCATCTTTAACTTTATGACTTTTGGAGATCAGTTCATCTTCTACTCACTTAACTATTCACAGTAACAGAAATTTTGGCCAGGGTGCCCAAACTTTTGCATGCTGCTGTATATTCTGCCATCATATTTGACCTACCAAAATGAACCACCTCATACTTATCAGGGTTGAACTCCATCTGCCAGGAAAGAGTAGCGCCAACGCACGTCTTACTCCATGGGCTGCCGAAAGGAGACTCTCCCACAGAAATTATTTAGGGCTGAGTTGGTGCACAACCCATAAGAACATTTTGGTAGTATGACCATGTATGAAATTAAGCTGTTATATGAAAGAACGTTAGAATGGTGTGTTAAGAATGATGCAAGCTATTGAATTAAGTGTAGGACTCTGCACAGCAAAATTGGCTTGTTTAACCAACATCCTGATCCTTGCTTGGTTCGAAATCAGTAGTTTGTGATAAGGCCAAATAATTTCATGGAGTTGCAAAGAAGTGAGCTTTAGTTTGTAGCTGTGCAGTGGCAAAAGTTCAGGTTGGAACATGGCATCTGCTACCCAGGTGTGAGAGATTGATCAGAGTTGGCAAATGTAATCCATTTATCTTCACAGCTCAATGTAGCATTGCATTCCAGGAAAAAGGAATACTGGAGAAGTGCAGGCTGTGTTTCGCATGAAGGAAGCTGGCACAAGTAGCATGCACGTGTAAGATGTTGGTGATAGCTAAGAGTAAAGGTCTTTGCTTTACAAAATTAATAAATGGGCAGGATCACTGGTAGATTGGTAGAAGAAGTGATTTGTGGTTAAAGTTAGGAGACATCCCTGTAGGATGGACCTAGTGGAGGGTTTTAGGATTGTTGTTTAGGGCAGTTGTTCTATATAGCCAAAACTATTATGTCCATCCTAGCAGTGCCACATTTTATCCTGAGCTATACTTCACCGATCCAGTTGATGGATTAGCGGTTGATTTGCTACATTTATTATTTGTTATGTGGGACATTGATGAGACCACATTTATAGTGAAGTCTGTAGCAAGGGAGGACGTCCATTTATTGGAAACAGTTCCAAGAAGGTTTACAAGATCAGTACCTAAAATGGGTGGATGACTTGTAAGGAAAAGACAGGCTAAAATTGCATCAGCTGGAGAATAAAGAATGAGTGGGGAATCAATTGAAAATTAAGATATTGAGGGGAATTAACATAGTGGATCCAGAGGTGATGTTTACTCTCATGGGTGAACCTAGACTTGATTATTCTTTGAAACTCTTGTTTCTGCCACTCTTCGAATGTGAGAGTTTTCAATATTTTTTAGAGGAGGAGTGATGTTATTAAATGATGAAACAAGCTCAAGGAACTGAGAATGCCTATCCCTTCCTATGAATCATTTGTTCTTATGATGTGCAACTAAAACAAGAATTTATAGCTGTTCATCTGATGGGACTATCGTATTGGGGAAGCAATTGATCATCAGGGACAACATTGCATAGGAGTGAATAAGAGGGCAAGAAATGAATTAACAAAACATCTGAGTGAAGCTAATGTGACTGGATGAATTGTCATGCTGTAGTCAATTGTGGTCCACCTATTGTGAATGGAAATTACCCCTGTGCTTATGGACCCCTCTGAGGATGCTTATTACAGTTGGATTAATAGTGAAAGAAAAGCTCATAGTGGGTTATGGGTTAAAGTTGCAAAATACAAGGGAATACAGTTCTTGGAGCAGTAAATTTCATCACCCATCAAAAATTGTTTGCTTTATTCAAGATAAACTAATCAAGGGGAAAGTTAACTTCATGAAGTGAGTGATTCTAAGAGCTTTGTCAATCTAACAAATGTTTTTTTTTAAATTTGGTATTTACTCCAGTGCAAAGCACCATATTACAAATAAATAGGTTTTAGTTGACATTAGACGCGCAAAAGTGACATGGTTTAAAGATGTTTCTGCAGGCAGAATTTGTCTATAATTCAAATGTTGTTGGATCGAATGAAATTGGATTCTATCTTCAACTGTACTTTTGAATGCAGCCATTAAGCTAATGTCAGAAATGTGGCCCAGAATTGGCTTTCCAAATGTGTATCTGGTATTACGATCTTTATCTTTCCTTGAACACTAAATATTTATCAGATCATTGAGAAATGGTTTTTCCAAACAGTGCTGTTGTACCTTCAATATTAACCCGATACTGTACTTCAAAACTGCATTCCCAAATTCTCAGTCTTCATGGTACTGCACTGAATTCTCCAACTGGACTTTTTGATCATGTGGCTTAAATTTGCAATGTTCTGTCTCACTTGTGAATATTACTGTTGCTAGCAGTTAAAACTTAACCTTTGTTCAGGTATCATAACTTTTACTTGTGAATTTCTTTTCCAGACATGACCATTTGGAGCCCTCAAGGATACCTCCTTATCAAGTCAACCCAATAGCTCAGACAGCTCACCCTTCTACTGGGGTTAATCTCTTCTCTCACCTGTTAAACCTGGAACCCCGAAGTTTGTTGTCCAGGGATTTTGAAACAACAGCAAAGCGGAAGGATACTCCACAAAAAGGACACATGCATTCCCTCCAGTGCCCACCCTCCAGTTCTTTGCCATTGGATCACACATTAGCTGGACAAAAGTCCACAGTCCCATACAAAAGTAAACTGGACCGCATTGAGGCACTGAAAGCAACAGCAGCCTCCCTTTCCAGTCGGATTGAGAATGAAGCAAAAAAGCTGGCAGGCGCTGGCATCAACTATGGCAACATGCAGGACTCTGAGCATGATGTGCTGCAGACCTCTTGGGATGACCGGCACAGGCCCAAGCTGGCCAGCCCACCTGTTCGTGATGGTGGCTGTGACAATACTTCATCCAGAATTTGGAGAATACAAGGACCCAATGTGGGCCACACTACCTTTGAGGATCAGCTGCCAGGGGTTGGCAATTTGTATGAATGTAAAAAGCTTGGTGAGTTGCCACAGTATGACAATTTTTCAGCAAAGCGTCCTGAAAAATGCCAGGAAGTCACTTGGGAAAGCACCTATAAGAGGTCCCTTGAGGCCCTGGAACAAAACCTACAAAAGCTTAATCGAGAAAGGAATCAATTTGAATCCCTCAATTCCAGCGGGGGCTCAATCAGTGAAGGGCCACTTCTAAGTGAAGGAAGTCTCTCAGAGGAGGATGGTCAACCAAGTTCCAGAGACCCAACTAAATTAGCACAAACTTTGAAGGACAAGGATTTCTGTGCAGAAGTGTCAAATCCTTCCCAGCCAATGGTAGAATTTCAGAAAGAAGCAGAAAAATACCAGCCTCTCCAACTGCAATTGGAGGGATACAAAGGCAAAGCTCCCTGGGAAGAGCTAGCCAAGGGAAGCCCTTACAGTGTAATTAACATCTTTACAAAGAGCTACCAGTTCTGTGGGAAAGGTAAGGACTTAACGTGAGCCTGCACATTTATACCTTTTGCTAGAAATAAATGCATATTTCCCCTCTTTCCCCATCCACGTTACTCCCCAGTTCATTTTCCTTCTCTGACTTGCACTGTTATGCAATGTGTGTTCTACTGCTTAGTCCAGATGTACATTGATCTCGGGTGTCTCCATAGGGATAGGATACATTATGATGGGAGTCACAGTTGAATAGGATCCTGTATTTCCACGTCATCTGGCACTTTTTTTAATTGGGTTGGAAATCAGCAAAGGCATCTACGGTTTGGATGAGGTGTAGGGTTGCTGGAAGTTGACAGGAGGATTGTGGGAAGAGTGTCTTGTGCACTGTTAAGCAGATTGGTATTGGTGGGGGGAGGTTAGATCTGAGGTCTATAGTGGGATATGACTATTGCCCACATTCTTCTGCAGTGGTGCATCAAATTCTGATGGAGAGACATGATGTTGTGATATAACAGGATGTTCTATCAGTGGATGAATGGGGAAGTGGGAGCAAAGAATCTGTTCAATTTTAGCTTGCCTGCTACTATCTTGCCACGGTGATGAAAAATAGGTGAGTGAAGTGATTGTGAGATTTTCATCAAAAGGTTGCGTATGAACTTCTCGACCATCTCTGTTTTGTTGCAGGAAGTTTAGAGGAGCAGTCCGATAGAGGATCCCCAACTCTGCAACCTCTAATATATGCAGCAAGCCCTGAAGTTGCTGATGTATATGAAGATGATTTCCTTTCCTCTCACAGCAGCACAGTTGTAAGCAGGAAGTTCCCTTCATACCAAAGGTAAAGATCAGGTCCTTCTGTGAGCATTACTCTTAAGACCAAACTGAAATGCTTTATCCACCAAAACCAGACAAGTATATTTTACTTTTCAAAGTATTTCTCCAATAGTAAATTGCTTCCATATAATAAATTTCTCCCAGATTCTGTTACTTAAGTTTACAGTGGTCAGATAGCTTACTAGCCTGTAAGACTTTGGGTACCTGAGCAAATGAAGAAGCAAGCCTCAAATCATCTGGAGGAAATTATCATGTTGACAGAGAATCAGACGGTATCTGGAACTTTGCAAAGTAGTGGCATTCCTAGCTGTGCCACTTCCACCCGTAGAGGGGAAAAAAAGACTGGTGACAATACTTGTGACCATCTTCCCAAGCAGGTGCCAAACAAGTGGTGATCTTTCAGGAATTCTTTATTCCAAGGTGCACCTTCCTTATTTCATGAACTTGCTGTCTCAGTAAATTTCACTGCCTTCATTTACTTTTGAAGGTTATCCATTGTAACACTGCATATAAACTATTCCTACCTTGTATTGTTGATGATTTGTGATACCATTTTCTCCAGTTGACTGCATTTCTCTTCTAATGTCTATGCTGTCATTCAAATGGGTAGGCAGTGGTTAGTTGTTTTAATACAGGTTTCCCCCGCTATCGGAAAGTAGAGCGTTCCTATGAAACCTTTCGTAATTCAAAATGACGTAAAGTGAAGAAGCAATTACCATTAATTTATATGGGAGAAATTTTTGAGAGTTCCCAGACCCAAAAAATAACCTACCAAATCATAGCAAATAGCACATAAAACCTAAAATAACACCAACCTATAGGAAAAGTAGGAATTATATGATAAATACACAGCCTATGTAAAGTAGAAATAATGTATGTATAGTGTAGTTTCACTTATCAGAATCGGGAAGATTAGCCAAAACCGATTTGAAGAAAAAAATCAGCACATACGCACATGCGCACGTACACGCATGCACACACATCTGCCCGCGCAAGGCTTCACGGTCATGATAGTCTTTCTCGGGGTAAACACAAGTTTCAAGCAGGCGCCTTTTTTCGTAAAAGTGAAAATCCTTTTCGGATTTCTTTCGGTTAGCGAAAACAGGTAGGAATATAGGTCTTTCGTAAAAGCAAAGTGGTGTAAAGCGAACTTTTGTAAAGCGGGGGGCTTCTGTATGTATCCAGCTGTAGACTGGAGAAATAGATCTGAAAGTTTTCTCCAACGCCCTCACCCTGGCAACTTTCAAATATGATTTCCACATTTATTCTGATATACGACCATAAGATTTAGGAGCAGAAGTAGGCCATTCGGCCCATTGAGTCTGCTCCACCATTCAATCATGGGCTGATCCACTTCATCCAGTCATCCCCACTCCCGTGCTTTCACCCCATACCCTTTGATGCTCTGTCAAATCAAGAACCTATCTATCTCTGCCTTAAATACACCCAGTGACTTGGCCTCCACAGCCGCTCGTGGCAATGAATTGCACAGATTTACCACCCTCTGACTAAAGTAATTTCTCCGCATCTCAGTTCTAAAAGGGTGTCCTTCAATCCTGAACTCTTTTCCTAGAGTCTGCTACCATGAGAAATAACTTTGCCATATCTAATCTGTTCAGGCTTTTCAACATTTGGAATGTTTCTATGAGATCCCCTCTCATTCTCCTGAACTCCAGGGAATACAACCCAAGAGCTGCCAGACGTTCCTCATACGGTAACCCTCTCATTCCTGTAATCATTCTCGTGAATCTTTTCGAACCCTCTCCAATGTCATTATATCCTTTCTAAAATAAAAAGCCCAAAACTGCACACACCTCTCCAAGTGTGGTCGCACGAGTGCCTTATAGAGCCTCAACATCACATCCCAGCTCTTATATTCTATACCTCTAGAAATGAATGCCAACATTGCATTCACCTTCTTCACAGCCAACTCAACCTGCAGGTTAACCTTTGGGGTATCTTGCACAAGGACTCCCACGTCCATAGAACCATAGAACATTACAGCACAGAAACAGGCCTTTTGGCCCTTCTCGGCTGTGCGGAACCATTTTTCTGCCTAGTCCCACTGACCTGCGCCTGGACCATATCCCTCCATACACCTCTCATCCATGTACCTGTCCCAAGTTTTCTTTAAATGTTAAAAGTGAGCCCACATTTACCACTTCATCTGGCAGCTCATTCCACACTCCTACCACTCTCTGTGTGAAAAAGCCCTCCTTAATGTTCCCAATAAACTTTCCCCCTTCACCCTTAACTCATGTCCTCTGGTTTTTCTTTCTCCCCTAGCCTCAGTGGAAAAAGCCTACTTGCATTCACTCTATCTATACCCATCATAATTTTATATACCTCTATCAAATCTCCTGGGTATGAATCTAAATTGCAACCGGTGATGAGGCTCTGTTTGGGGACTTTCAGAGCTTTGGGGAAAGTGGAGTTACCCCTTAGTCACTCATTGCTCCCAGGGCCGCTCTGACCTGGTGGAACGGTAGCACCTGCAAGGGTTCCTGCTCAGGATACGAGCAAAGGCCAATGGCAGATCCAGCAGGTTCAGTAACAGAACTTATGACAGAGAAGGCGGATGAGCTAGGACCTCAAATATCAATGGCTATAGTATAGGTGGATGAAATTTGGGAAGAAAATGGCGATTTCTTTAGTTCGCCCAGTGGTAGGCAATAGCAAACCACTGTTGCTATTTGCTAAGAAAACCATGGTCAAACTCACAAAATGTATCACACAACAACAGCGTCAAGAGGATCTTCAAGACAATTCTGAAGATGCTTCGCTCGGTAGGGTTGATTCTGGTCAACAGGGGATCCCCGACCATCATCAGGCTACTGATCATAAAATTCAAGTAACACAAAAGAAAATTATTGCCACTTGGAATGTAAGAACCCTATATCAAGCAGGAAGATTGGACAATGTGATAAGTGAAATGGAAAGACTAAAGAGTGACATCATGGGAATTAGTGAAGTTCATTGGAAAGGTGCTGGAACATGTCAAGTTAGAAATAAAACACTAGTTTATTCTTGGGGAACATCCCATACTAATGGAGTAGGAATTCTTATGGATGAAAACATGGCAAAAAGTGTTTTAGGACATTGGGCAACATCAGAAAGAGTGCTGCTTGTTAGATTCAGAGGACAACCATTTGATTTAGCAATTATACAGGTATATGCACCAACAACAGAAGGAACAAATGAAGATATAGATAAATTCTATGAAGAGTGTGAACAAGCAAAGAATGGATGTAAGTCTCAAGTATTGTCATGGGAGATCCAAATGCTAAAGTAGGTGCTGATGGAAATTTGGACTAGGGGAAAGAAATGAAAGAGGTGAGAAATGGGTAGAATGGTGCAAGGTGAATAATCAGGTCATTATGAATACCTGCTTTAAAAACCATCCAAGATGATTGTGGACCTGGAAAAGTCCAGGTGATAACACTAGAAATCAAATTGATTTTATTACTATAAACCAAAGATTTAGAAACTCAGTGACTCAATGTAATACATATCCAGGTGCAGACTGTAATAGTGACCATAACCCAGTAGTATGTCATGTAAAAGTAAAACTTAAAAAACTAAAGAAGCAAAAACCTGAACAATCCCTTGACTACTTGCAATTAATTAAAGAGGAAAACTTGAGACAAAAATTTACAATTGAAGTAAGGAATAGATTTCAAAGTCTAGAAATAGAATCTGTTGAAGATGATAGCAATCATGTAGAAATGAAATTTAACTCTCTAAAGGATGCCTTGGTAGAATCAGCAAAGTCAGTGATTCCTAAAAAAGAAAAAAGCACAAAAAATAAATGGATGACTGATGAAATCAAAAATCTAATGGAAGAAAGGAGATGGAAGAAAGCCACCCCTATAGAATATTAGTCCTTAGATTAAAAAAAGTTATAAGCTTATGTCGAAAAACCAAAGAAGAATGGTTAAACCAGGAATGTGAGCAAATAGAAAGAATCCCTATTACTGATCCAAAAAGGTTACATCAACAAATCAAGAATATCACTGGTAAAAAGCTCCTCTGTTCTTCAGGTGGATGTTTGAAAGCAAAGGACGGTACCATTATCATGGAAAAAGATGAGATTATGAACAGATGGACTGAGTGTATTCAGAAATTGTTTGAAGATGATCCAGGCAAAAAAAAACAAATTAAGAAAAACATTGAAGGTCCAAGTATTTTAAAATCTGAAGTTCGTAATGCAATAAATAAGATGAAGAAAGGAAAGGCAGCAGGTCCTGATGAATTAGTAATAGAACAAATTATCGCCCTTGAAGATTATGGAATTGAAAAACTTACTGATTTAATCAATGACATTTATGAGACTGGAATAATACTAGAAGAGATGAAAAAATCAGTATTTATCACTCTTCCTAAGAAAGCTGGAGCAATAGATTGTGAATTACATAAGACCATAAGTTTAATGAGTCACATCACCAAGATACTTCTAAGAATTTTGATGACAAGAGCTAAAAGTAAGATACAAGCTGAAATAGACAAAGAAGAATGTGGTTTTGTGAAAGACAAAGGTACAAGAAATGCAATATTGATGTTAAGGATACTATCAGAACGAACTATTCAAGTGCAAAAAGATTTGTTTGTTTTATCAACTACACAAAAGCATTTGATAAAGTTAAGCACAGTAAGTTATTTGAAATATTACAGAAAACTCTAGATCTAGATTCGAAAGACCCCCGCCTAATCAGAAATCTGTACTGGGAACAAACTGCCGCTGTAAGAATAGATGGAGAAGTGAGTCAGTTTACGAAAGTCAACAGAGGTGTGAGACAAGGGTGTGTTTTCTCCCTGATTTATTTAATGTGTACAGTGAAACAATATTACAAAAAATAAGAGACATCTTGGGAATCAAAATTGGCAGTGAAAACATCAGTAATTTCAGATATGCAGATGACATTGTGTTAATTGCAAGTACGGAGGAAGAACTACAAAACTTAATTGATATAATTGTTGAAGAAAGTGCAAAAATGGGTCTAGCTATCAATTGCAAAAAGACAATGCATGGTGATATCCAAAAAGAAGGAGAATCCTATCTGCAGGCTGAGAATAAATGGGGAAGACATAAAACAAGTACAGAACTTTTGCTACTTAGGACCCTGGGTGACATCAGATGGCAGGTGTGACTTGAACATCAAAAGAAGAATAGGGATGGCAAAAGACACCTTTATGAGAAAGAAGAATATACTGACCAATACTAACTAGGCATGACAACCCGCCTCAGAGTACTGAAGTGTTACGTTTATCCAGTTATGTTATATGGCTCAGAATGTTGGACAATATCTAGTAACATGAGGAAATGAATTGTAGCAGCAGAGATGTGGTTTTTGAGGAGGATGCAAAGAATATCATGGACGAAACGAATATCTAACGAGGATGTCATGAACAGAGCAAACACAAAAAGAGAAATAATGTATGAGATCATGAAAAGGCAACATAACTTCATTGGACATGTGATTAGGAAAGAGGAGTTAGAATGCACGGTAATTATGGGAAAGATTGAAGGGAAAACAAAGACAAATGATGATGGAGACAGCAGCCAGAGAACTGGAAATGAATATAATGAATTGATCCACTTGACCCGAAACAGGAGTGTGTGGGCCATGGCAGTCAAAGCTCAAACTGGGCATGGCACCTGATGATGATGATGATGATCAAATCTCCCTTCATTCTTCTACGCTTCAGGGAATAAAGTCCTAATCTATTCAAATTTTCTCTGTAACTCAGTTTCTCAAGTCCCGGCAACATCCTTTTAAACCTTCTCTGCACTCTTCCAACCTTATTAATATCCTTCCTGTAATTTGGTGACCAAAACTGTACAGAATACTCCAAATACGGCCTCACCAATGCCTTATACAACCTTACCATAACATTCCAACTCTTATACTCAATACTTTGATTTATAAAGGCCAATGTACCAAAAGCTCTCTTTACGATCCTATCTACCTGTGACGCCATTTTTAGGGAATTTTGTATCTGTATTCCCAGATCCCTCTGTTCTACTGCACTCCTCAATGCCCTACCATTTACCTTGCATGTTCTATCTTGGTTTGTCTTTCCAAAGTGCAATACCTCACACTTGCCTGTATTAAACTCAATCTCCCATTTTTCAGCCCATTTTTCCAGCTGGTCCAAATCCTCCTGCAAGCTTTCAAAAACCTTCCTCACTGTCCACTACACCTCCAATCTTTGTATCATCAGCAAATTTGCTGATCCAGTTTACCACATTATCATTCAGATCATTGATATGGATGACAAATAACAATGGACCCAGCACTGATCCCTGTGGCACACCACTAGTCACAGGCCTCCACTCGGAGAAGCAATCCTCCACTACCACTCTCTGGCTTCTTCCATTGAGCCAAGTCCTTTTGCATTTCTGCATTTTGAATTCTTTCCCCATCTAAGCAATAGTCTGCTTATTTATTTCTTCCACCAAAGTGCATGACCATACACTTTCCAACATTGTATTTCATTTGCCACTTCTTTGCCCATTCCCCTAAACAATCTAAGTCTCTCTGCAGGCTCTCTGTTTCCACAACACTACCTGCTCCTCCACCTATCTTTGTATCATTGGCAAATTTAGCCACAAATCCCTTCATACCGTAGTCCACATCATTGACATACATCATAAAAAGTAACGGTCCCAACACTGACCCCTGTGGAACTCTACTGGTAACCGGCAGATAGCCAGAATAGGATCCCTTTATTTCCACTGTCTGTTTTCTGCTGACCAACCAGTGCTCCACCCACGCTAGTAGCTTCCCTGTAATTCCATGAGCTCTTATCTTGCTAAGCAGCCTCATGTGCGGCACCTTGTAAAAGGCCTTCTGAAAGTCCAAGTACACCATGTCTACTGCATCTCCTTTGTCTACCCTGCTTGTAATTTCCTCAAAGAATTGCAGTTGGCCTTGTTAGGCAGGATCTTCCTTTCAGGAAACCATGTTGGCTTTGGCCTGTCTTGTCATCTACCTCCAGGTACGCCATAATCTCATCCCTAACAATGGATTCCAACAACTTCCCAACCATTGATGTCAGGCTAACAGGTCTATTGTTTCCTTTCTGCTGCCTCCCACCCTTCTTAAATAGCAGAGTAACATATGCAATTTTCCAGTCATCTAGTACCATGCCAGAACCTATCGATTCTTGAAAGATCATTGTTAACACTTCTACAATCTCTCCAGCTACTTTCCTCAGAACCCGAGGGTGCATTCCATGAGGTCCAGGAGATTTATCCACCCTCAGACCATTAAGCTTCCTGAGCACCTTCTCAGTCGTAATTTTCACTGCATAAACTTCACCTCCCTGACGCTCTTGAATGTCTAGTATACTGCGGACGTCTTACACTGTGAAGACTGATGCAAAATACGCATTCAGTTCCTCTGCCATCTCTGCATTTCTCATTACAATATCTCTAGCGTCATTTTGTATTGGTCCTATATTTAGCCTCAACTCTCTTTTACCCTTTATATACTTAAAAAAGCTTTTGGTATCATCTTTGATACTCTCATAATTCATCTTTTCCTTCCAAATGACCACCTTAGTTTCCTTCTGCAAGTTTTTAAAAGCTCCTCAATCCTCTATCTTCCCACTACCTCTGGCTTCCTTGTGTGCCCTCTGTTTTGCTTTTACCTTGGCTCTGACTTCACTTGTCAGCCACTAGTGTCCTTCTTTCTTTTGAAAATTTATTCTTATTTGGCATATACCTGTCTTGCACTTCCCTTATTTTTAGCAGAAACTCCAGCCATTGCTGCTCTGCTGTCCTTCCTGCATGTATCCTTTTCCTGTCAACTTTGGCCAGTTCCACTCTCATGTCATTGTAATTTCCTTTATTCCACTGAAATACCGACATGTTAGATTTTATTTTTTCCCTCTCAAATATCACCTAGTCCAGTCCATCAATACCATGTGTTGTCCTTTGACTCACAAACACTGTCTGATATCTAGTACTGAAAGAACAAGTTTTCTCTAAAGATGAAAAAAAGCTGTTTTTTGTCATAAAAGTCTACCAACTCCTCCTCTGTCATCACATAGTTCTGAAAGAAAAATGAAACCATTTATAACCATGATGTATATTTAATCCCAATATCTGTGGACCTTCAGGACTGGAAAGGAAGGGAAGAAGTCCCCTTTTCCGTAGATGCTGCCTAACCTGCTGAGTTCTTCCGGCATTTTGAATGTGTTGCTTCAGATCTCAGCATCTGCCGATTTTCTCGTGTATATGCACAATCTTGTGTATGTGTTTATTTTTATTATTGCATTCTTTATTGTATTTTCTGTGCTACATCAGATTGGGAGTAACAGTTCTCCTTTAAACTTGTATATTGGAAGTGAAATTAAATAATCTTGAAACATTAGAATCATAAGTGGGTGTTCAGCCATTGTGTTTGGCTAGATGGAAAAAGGCTCCTGGCTTCCTTTTACTTTTCACTAACCCTGCGAGCACACATCTCAAGTGCATTTTAAAACTAATGAGGGGTTGTGCCTCTATCATCCCCTCATGCAGTGAGTTCCAGAGAATTCCATATTTTGAATGTTTTTTTCTCTCTAATTTGTTTAATCCTCTATTAATAATCCCTTTGTTAAATGAAATATTTCCTTCCTGTTTATTGTAGGCCTCTCATAATTTTAGTACTGTAATTATATCTCCCCTGAGCCTCCTGTTCCAAAAAAAGCAATCAAAGTTGATCCAATCTTAACTAAAAATTTCTAGTCCTAGCATCATCATCAAAATCTTTTGGTGTACACTTCCCAGTACAAACAGTAACTTTATTTTATTTAGACACAGCACAATAACAGGCTCTCGTGGCCCAAAAAGCCTGCGCTACTCAGTTACACTTGTGACCCACATCTTTCCTGTATTATGGTTGCTGAACTATGCATAGTAATGCAGCTGTAGACTAGTAAGGGTTGCACAGTATTCTGGTGTAATTTCACTGCTCTTGTATTCCATGTTTCAATTGATAAAGAAAAACATTACTTTTACATTTTTAACCGATTTATGCAGTTGCTGCTTTAACAATCTGTAGCTTCCCTGGTAACCTTTGTGTTTTCTTCTTTATTCACTGGTGTTGACACACCTCCCAAAATACACTATTGCTCCTTTCTGCCAGGTGGATTTTGCCATTTGTACTTTCCTGCATTCTGTGGCTTTTCTCTTTTGAAACATTGTGAAACTGTGAGTCTGACACCAGCCTGTTAATCTTCTACTATTCAGGGTCCATTGAATCTTAGTGATTGTTTTAAAAATCATGTTGACTTGCTCATCTTAGCAAAAAGGTTTGCATGCCAACAGCACTTTATTTCCCCTGTCCTGTTACTTTCCATAGAATTGAAAATGACAGGTGGAATATTTTGGTTTCCTTTGAGCTTTTCAGTTCTATAACCATACTATGAACTGTAATCAGTTATCTCTGAATTTTGTGTCACGTACACGCAACCCTGGGGAAAGTACCAGTTACATGCACGCAACACTGTAAAAGTATCAGCAGCAATAGGACACACCTGGAGTCTGGTTTTGATGTTAAAATCCGCTATCTTTATTAGTAACTACTAAATATATTAACTTAACCAGGTGATCAAAAGTTAGCAGTGTTATGTACGTATAGGTGTATAGATAAAGTTCCCAAACTTATTCAAGCTCAGGTGGCAAGAATTACAGTCATATAATGGTATGTAAGGAAGTTCAGTTCAGTTCTAATGCACAAAGTTGTTGTTATGAGGGAGATATTTGTAATCCAAGATGAATGTTGTTAGAAGGCAATTACGTCGATATTCCACAGATTCCACAACCACAATACAAAATAACAATAGCAGTAGGTTTTATCTCCGAAGTTGTTCCACTCCACACACGAAGTATCACCAACAGTAGCTTATCACAAAGGGGACCATCTTCAAGGGAACCATCACCCAGGCAAGGGTAGACACACTGGTAGATTCCACACGATTACCCCAAACACACAACGTGATAGCCACTTATCCAGTTCCATGACATACGAAATAACTCCAATAGTGATTTGTCACAGTGGTGCCTTTCTTCAGTGAACTACCACACCCATTCAAAGGGTAAACACACACATGGTATTCACAAAGATTTTCCCCTCACCAGGGAACCAACTCCTGTGGATTAACTATGTGACAATCACACTTTCGTATTCGAATGGAATCAAACTCACCCTTGCGGGCTACTAGGAGAGAGAGTCCAAACAGTGATCTCTTTTTCACTAGGTTTCTTCTGTTTCAAATCTTTCTCTCCTGTCTCTCTGCCAACTTCTTCTAGTTGCAGCACTCGTGAGAGTCAATTATCAATACTCTGGATCGATCTCAACTCACCCCTTTTGGGTGACTGAAAGTTTAAACCAGCAATCTCACTCACTGGTGTCTTTCATTGATCGAAACCATCTCGACTCTGAGCATGTGTCTGTGTGTGTGTGTCTGTAAAAGGATCATCTGACCTTGCTTATTCAAAACAAGCTGCGAGAAACCATAAACATTCATTGTCCATCAAACAACTCCACCCCTCTCACCAGAGTAACCAAGCAATTTTGCAGTCAGTAGAAATCCAACAGTGTTCAAAAGTCAGTCTCATTCTCTTGGCATTTTAAAGTGACAGTCCATAGAAAAATTGAACCCTAGGGGCTTATAACAAAGAGTAGAAGACCAATACAGTGGTGATTTTAATTCAACCATCCATTAGGAAACCTTCATACATCTGGTGTTTAGCACGTATGCTGATCCTGCATTTCCATTTACGTCAATTTGGGGCAGGAGGTATAAACCTTGATTCTAACTGATTTCTGCCTTGTTTATTTAAAGTCTAATCATTCTGACAGATTGGAATTTATGTGCTGACATGTCAATGTTGTCCAGTGTGCTCTCTGACATTGTGACTACCGGCACTACAATGCCTTATGCTTAGTCTTTTTCAGGCCGCTTATTTATTTAATTTATTATTTAGTGGTGCAGTGCGGAGTAAGCCCTTCTGGCCCTTCGAGCAACACTGCCCCAGCAATCCCTGCCAAACTGGATTAACCCTAACCTAATCACTAGACAATTGACAATGATCAGTTAACCTACCCAATATGTGTTTGGGCTGTGGAAGGAAACTGGAGCACCCAGGGGAAACCCTGGGTGGATGTAGAGACTCCTTGCAAAAGGGCACCAGAATTGAGCACCAAACTCCAGAACACCTTAAGCTATAATAGTGTCATGCTAACAACTATGCTCTAGTGGTACTCAATTCTTTTCCGTCCTTTTTTTAAAAAAATCCAAAATTTGTTTTTGGAACACTTTACAGTGTTTATGTTGCCCTATCACTGATTTAGAATGTGCGTATCTGTACCTGTTATATTCTGTAGCTTTTGCTGGTGAGGCCATAGTTCCTACAATTTATTTTTCCAGAAGGTCTGTTTGAAAATAGAGCTCTGATTAATCTTTGTTTTGGGTTTCTTTAGTAGTTGTGCCAGCAGTTCTTCCAGTATCTGTGAGGAGCTTCCCAGCAAAAAATCTCAAGAAAGAAGGCCTGGAGAAGTGTCCCCTCGATCTTCAGTGCACCGTTCTACACCCTCCTCCCGATCATCCGGTTCTTCAAGAAAGAAAATCAAAATAGATGGTAAGTGATACTGATTTTATTGTTCCATCCCTCAGCACTACAGGCTAGTATGGAGCCTCCAATGCAGAGGGCTGCAAGAGGCTTGTGGGTATTGCAGACTCAACCCGTTCCATCATGGACATAATCCTCCTCGCCATCAAGAATATCTTTGAGAGGCAACGCCACAAGAAAGCAGCATCAGTTGAAGACCCTCACCATCTGGGATATGTCCTCATCAAGGAGGAGATCCAGAAACCTGAGACCCACACTTAATGTTTTAAGAACAGTTCCTCTGGGATCAGATTTCTAAATGGTCTATACGCGTTATTTCATTATTCATGTCTTGCACTGTACTGCTGCAAAAACAAATTTCAAGATGTACGTTAGTGATAATAAATTAGATTCTCATTCTTATTACCGCATACTCTTCCAGGGAGAAGAGGAGGGAATGCTCTGTATGGACATTGAACAAATTTTGGTTGGTTTAAGAAGATTTGGAAGATGTTTACTGTCGTTGTGCTAACACATTCATCTTTCAATTTTGATAGGTGTGGATGTTAAGGGAAATGTGCGACGTTCTCCTGTGGATGACAGTACATGGCCATCTGCAAGTAGTTCAGATCAAGCCTCTGCTGAAGGAAGGGTACTGGACCTGGGACAAAGTGTAATTGGTGTTCCTGAGCAAGTGAAAGATTCTAATGGCCCTACAGAAGAAACCCTCATTGCATCTCCTACCAGGTATGGTCTAAATTGTACAGGATTAGTTGACTGCAGCAACCTTCTGTTTATTAGGGTGGAGTAATTAAGTGTTTGGGCATGAATAACAGAGTGATTTCATGAATTAATGACTCTAGGTGTGTACATGTGATGCAAGTGTTCTGCTATTATTTCACAGCTAGAAAAAGCTAAGTCATAGTCATACTTTATTGATCCTGCGGGAAATTTGGTTTCGTTACAAGTTACCAAGAACAGAGTATAAATATAGCAATATAAAACCATATATAATTAAATAATAATATGTAAATTATGCCAGGAAGTAAGTCCAGGACCAGCCTATTGGCTCAGGGTGTCTGACCCTCCAAGGGAGGAGTTGTAAAGTTTGATAGCCACAGGCAGGAATGACTTCCTATGACGCTCAGTGTTGCATCTCGGTGGAATGAGTCTCTTGCTGAATGTACTCCTAAGCCCAACTAGTACGTCATGTAGTGGATGGGAGACATTGTCCAAGATGGCATGCAACTTGGACAGCATCCTCTTTTCAGACACCACCGTCAGAGAGTCCAGTTCCATCCCCAAAACGTCACTGGCCTTATGAATGAGTTTGTTGATTCTGTTGGTGTCTGCTGCCCTCAGCCTGCTGCCCCAGCACACAACAGCAAACATGATAGCACTGGCCACCACAGACTCGTAGAACATCCTCAGCATCATCCGACAGATGTTACAGCACCTCAGTCTCCTCAAGAAATATAGACGGCTCTGACCCTTCTTGTAGACAGCCTCAGTGTTCTTTGACCAGTCCAGTTTATTGTCAATTTGTATCCCCAAGTATTTGTAATCCTCCACCATGTCCACACTGACCCCCTGGATGGAAACAGGGGTCACTGGTGCCGTAGCCCTCCTCAGGTCCACCACCAGCTCCTTAGTCTTTTTCACATTAAGCTGCAGAATAACCTGCAGTGCTTCATTCATTAAAATAAGTGCATTTGTTGGATGCTATTTAGCCATTTTGTGTACAACTTGCTTTAACGAATAGCAATATGAACATTTGGAGAGGGATAATATGATTAGGAATAGTCAGCATGGCTTTGTGAAAGGCAGGTCGTGCCTTAAGAGTCTGATTGAATTTCTTGAGGATGTGACTAAACACATTGATGAAGGTAGAGCAGTAGATGTAGTGTGTGTAGATTTCAGTAAGGCATTTGACAAGGTACCCCATGCAAGGCTTATTGAGAAAGTAAGGAGGCATGGGATCCAAAGGGACATTGCTTTGTGGATCTAGAAACTGGTTTGCCCACAGAAGGCAAAGAATGGTTGTAGAAGGGTCATATTCTGCAAAGAGGTCGGTGACCAGTGGTGTGCCTCAGGGATCTGTTCTGGGGCCTGTGCTCTTCGTGATTTTTATAAATCCCTGGATGAGGAAGTGGAGGGATGGGTTAGTAAATTTGCTGATGACATAAAGGTTGGTGGTGTTGTGGATAGTGTGGAGGGCTGTCAGAGGTTACAGCGGGACAGTGATAGGATGCAAAACTGGGCTGAGAAGTGGCAGATGGAGTTCAACCCAGATAAGTGTGAAGTGGTTCATTTTGGTAGGTCAAGTATGATGACAGAATATAGTATTAATGGTAAGACTCTTGGCAGTGTGAAGGATCAGAGGGATCTTGGGGTGAGAGTTCATAGGACACTCAAAAGGTACTGCGCAGATTGACTCTGTGGTTAAAAAGGCATACGGTGCATTGGCCTTCATCAGTCATGGGATTGAATTTGAATTTAAGAGCCGAGAGGACCCTACATAGGACCCTGGTCAGACCCCACTTGGAGTACTGTGCTCAATTCTGGTCACCTCACTGCAGGAAGGATGTGGAAATCATAGAAAGGGTGCAGGGGAAATTTACAAGGATGTTGCTTGGATTGGGGAGCATGTCTTATGAGAATAGGTTGAGTGAACTCAGCCCTTTTTCCTTGCCACAATGGAGGATGAGAGGTGACCTGAGAGAAGTGTATAAGATGATAAGAGGCATTGATCATGTGGATAATCAGAGGCTTTTTCCCAGGGCTGAAATGGCTAGCAAGAGAGGGCACAGTTTTAAGGTGCTTGGAAGCAGGTACGGAGGAGATGTCAGAGGTAAGCTTTTTACGCAGAGAGTGGTGAGTGCATGGAATGGGCTTCAGGCGACGGTGGTGGAGGCGGATACAATAGGGTCTTTTAAGAGACTTCTGGACAGGTACATGGAGCTCAGAAAATAGAGGGCTGTGGGTAACCTTAGGTAATTTCTAATGTTCAACACCGCTTTGTGGGCCAAAGGGCCTGTATTGTGCTGTAGGTTTTCTATGTTTCTACTATGAGAATGCCCAAATAATCTGGCTTGATTACCTTGGTCAAAGGAAAGAGATTTGTCAAGACAACAGATAATCCATCATTTTTACTATTAGATGTTACTTCAGTTTTATATCTCATCTGGAAGATAGCACTTTTGACAATACAGTACTCCATTATTATACTGATTTGTTACTATAGAATAAAAATTGAACCCCCAATTTTTTCATGAGACTGAGATTTTTACTCAGGCAAGTTTCTTACTTTGAATACTTGGAACTCTTGATGCCCATCCTCTGGGTTCTCCCCCACCTCCTTTCTATCTCTGTAGGCCTCCTGTCCCATGATCCTCTCATATCCCCTTTGCCATTCACCTGTCCAGCTCTTGGCTCCATCCCTCCCCCTCCTGTCTTCTCCTATCATTTTGGATCTCCCCCTCCCCCTCCCACTTTCAAATCTCTTACTAGCTCTTCTTTCAGTTAGTCCTGATGAAGGGTCTCGGCCCGAAACGTCGATTGTACCTCTTCCTAGAGATGCTGCCTGGCCTGCTGAGTTCACCAGCAACTTTGTGTGTGGCTGTTATCTTCTCCATTTTGTAAATGTCCATTGTACTTTCCATCCATACATTTAAAGTTGGGCTGTCCTGTGATAACCATTTCCTGGTCTTTTTACCAGTCACCAGAAGTACACTCATTAAATATTTATCTTGTTACAACCATTCTTGAGGTGTATATACCCAAAATATTGGTCTTACTCTCTAAAGGTATTTCACACTTAAAGATGTCTTGTAGAGCATTATGTATCCCACTCCAATAGTCTTTGATAATGGGGTATTCCCAGAAAATAAGATAATAGTTTGCATTTTGATTTCCACAATTTCTCCAGCAAACAAGGGGGTTACTATCATAATAGGATTTCTGAGAGGGTGTAATAAAATATCTTATCAAGACTTCCCACCCGAACTCCCTCCATTTCTGTGAACTGGTACACTTCCATTGATACCTCCATATTATTGTCCATTCTTCCTCAGATATTATTATCCCTCCTTCCTTCTCCCATTTTGTTTTAATGTATGAAGTCGAATGTGTTTTAGGATTTGTGACAAACCCTTATACATGCTTGAAATTATTCTACTACCGTTGTCTGAATTATATGCTTTTCTAAATAGCTCTATCTGACATGTACTTGCCTTGGTTACGTTTTTAACTGCCCTATTAACATACTGTCGCATCTGTAAATACCGGTAAAAGTCTTGCTATTCTAATAAGTGTTTCTCTTTGAGCATTTCAAAACTGAACAGTGTTCCTTCTTTCATTATATTGCAATTAGCTGTTATTGCTTTAGCTGTCCAGTCCTTACATCTAGCATACAGTTTATTCGGCATAAAATCCGAATCATATGCACACCATTTAAGAATTGCAATGTCTCTGTCTAGTTTATATTCTTTTATAATAGTTTTCCATGTTTTAAGAGTCCATTTCATCCACAGGTTGTCAATATTATTTACGAAACTTTGTAGGTTGTTATCAGCCAAGATTGCCTATATGGAGATGGAAAGTATCCTCTCCTCCATGTTTTTCCATTGAGCGTCATATGGTGGGTTGCACCAGCATATCATGGCGATCGCCACTTCTAATAGTCTTTTGAAGAGGCCAGACTTAATTTTTCCTTGGCTGACAACCTATTTATTCCTGGAATCAACCTATTGAATTTATTCTGCACTTTTTCCAAAATGGATTTATTCTGTTGTGGGTGTAAAATCAAAAAGTGCATGTCGTATTCTAAATAAGATCCTGCCAAGACATTAATATCCTCCAAATCCTTTTGAGATTTTAACATACTTCTCGTCTTTCTAACAGCTTGCTGTGTCTGCTCAGTTACTTTTTTACCTTGTGCACCAGTAAATGATTACCTCTGTTCATTCTAACATTTATCTCATGGGTTAATGTCTTTTCACCTAATTATTGCATGGTGCTAATTCTGAAGAAAAGTAGTTAACCTGAAACTAACTCTTTACATGTGCTGCGTTACCTGAATATTTCCAGTGTTTGTTTCTACTTAAGATTTAAACATAGAACATTACAACACAGCAAGGGCCCTTCAGACATGATGTTCTAACGATGCCCTTGTTGATGGATGCATTTTTCCTGTGACAGCGCTCAGTGTAGGTGTGCTGAATGATGGGGAGGGCTTTGCCCATGATAGACAGGGCCATATCCACTACTTTTTGTAGGCGTTTCAATTCAATGCTATTGGTGTTTTCATACCAGACCATGATGCAACCAGTCAATATACTCTTCACTGCACACCTTTAGAAGTTTGTCAGAGTTTTAGATGACATGGCAAATCTTTGCAAACTTCTAAGAAAGAGGGATCCCTATGCTTTCTTTGTTTTTTTTGTAATTTATTTTTTATTGAAGTTTATCATCAAACAAAACTTTCCATAAGATGTATTTCAGATACTATACATATATATCATATAGTCATATTTGTCAAAAATCTCTGCATAATATTTATCTGAGGTATATACTTACAGAAAGGAGAGGAAAAAAAGAACAATCAAAAGAAGAAAACTATGTACAAACTAGGGAGTGATTTTTTTTTTTACAACATATTCGTTGACTTGTGAGAATAAGATCAAGCCTATGAGGTGTTATGTAGTTACACCATTTTTCCCAGTATGAATCAAATTGTTCCAACTTAATTTTGATTGGAGAAAGGCTAACTTTGAGGAGATGCAGAAGGATTTAGAAGGAGTGGATTGGGACAATTTGTTTTATGGGAAGAATGTAATAGAGAAATGGAGGTCATTTAAAGGTGAAATTTTGAGAGTACAGAATCTTTATGTTCCTGTTAGGATAAAAGGAGAGGTTAAAAGTTTGGGAGAGCCATGGTTTTCAAGGGATATTGGAAACTTGGTTTGGAAAAAGAGAGATATCTACAATAAATATAGGCAGCATAGAGAATATGAGCTGCTCGAGAAATATAAAGAATGTAAAAAGAATCTTAAGAAAGAAATTAGAAAAGCTAAAAGAAGATATGAGGTTGCTTTGGCAAGTAAGGTGAAAATAAATCCCAAGGGTTTCTACCATTATATTAATAACAAAAGGATAGTGAGGGATAAAATTGGTCCCTGAGAGAGTCAGAGTGGACAGCTATGTGTGGAGCCAAAAGAGATGAGGGAGATTCTGAACAATTCCTTTTCTTCTGTATTCACTAAGGAGAAGGATATTGAATTGGGTAAGATAAGAGAAACTGGTAGGGAAGTTATGGAAACTATGATGATTAAAGAAGAGGAAGTACTGGAGCTTTTAAGGAATATAGAAGTGGATAAGTCTCCGGGTCCTAACAGGATATTCCCTAGGACCTTGAGGGAAGTTAGTGTGGAAATAGCAGGGGTTCTGATAGAAATATTTCAAATGTCATTAGAAATGGGGATAGTGCCGGAGGATTGGCGTATTGCTCATGTTGTTCCATTGTTTAAAAAGGGTTCTAAGAGTAAACCTAGCAATTATCGGCCTGTGAGTTTGACGTCAGTGGTGGGGAAATTGATGGAAAATATTCTTAGGGATGGTATATATACAAACCCCATTTCCAGAAAAGTTGGGATATTTTCCAAAAAATCCAATAAAAACAAAAATCTGTGATATGTTAATTCACGTGAACCTTTATTTAACTGACAAAAGTACAAAGAAAAGATTTTCAATAGTTTTACTGACCAACTTAATTGTATTTTGTAAACATACACAAATTTAGAATTTGATGGCTGCAACACACTCAACAAAAGTTGGGACAGAGGCATGTTTACCATTGTGTTACATCACCTTTCCTTTTAATAACACTTTTTAATCATTTTGGAACTGAGGATACTAATTGTAGTTGATTTGCAATTGGAAATTTTGCCCATTCTTGCTTGATATAAGACTTCAGCTGCTCAACAGTCCGTGGTCTGATTCTCCTCTTCATGATGCGCCATACTTTTTCAATAGGAGATAGATCTGGACTGGCAGCAGGCCAGTCAAGCACACGCACTCTGTCTACAAAGCCACGCTGTTGTAGCCCGTGCAGAATGTGGTCTGGCATTGTCCTGCTGAAATAAGCATGGACGTCCCGGGAAGAAATGTCGCCTTGATGGCAACACATGTCTCTCTAAAATCCTAATATAGGCCTCAGAGTCAATGGTACCTTCACATACATGCAACTTACCCATTCCATGGGCACTGATGCACCCCCATACCATCACAGATGCTGGCTTTTGACCTTTCGCTGATAACAATCTGGATGGTGGTTTTCATCTTTGGCACAGAGAACTCGACGCCAGTTTTTTCCGAAAACTAGCTGAAATGTGGACTCATCTGACCACAGCACATGGTTACACAGTCTTTCAGTCCACCTGAGATGAGCTCGGGCCCAGAGAATTCACTGGCATTTCTGCATAGAGTTGATGTATGGCTTCCTCCTTGCGTAAAACAGTTCCAAGTTGCATTTCTGGATGCAGCGACGGACTGTGTTGAGTGACAATGGTTTTCCGAAGTACTCCCGAGCCCAGGTGGCTATAATTGTCACAGTAGCATGACGGTGTCGCCTGAGGGCTCGAAGATCACGCGCATTCAACAGTGCGTAAAGGGCAAGGTCGGAAACCACTGAGATGTCTCTGAATTATCTGAATCTTTTCACAATATTATGTACTGTAGATGTTGAAAGACCTATATTCGCTGCAATCTTGCGTTGAGAAATGTTCCTTTTGAACTGACTAACAATTCTCTCACGAATTTTAGCACCAAGGGGTGAGCCACGACCCATCCTTGCTTGCAAAGACTGAGCCTTTGATGGACGCTACCTTTATACCCAGTCATGATATCTCACCTGCTACCAATTAGCCTGCTTAATGTGGAGTCTTCCAAACCAGTGTTACTTGAATATTCTGTGCACTTTTCAATCTTATTTTAACTCTGTCCCAACTTTTGTTGAGTGTGTTGCAGCCATCAAATTCTAAATTTGTGTATGTTTACAAAATACAATTAAGTTGGTCAGTAAAACTATTGAAAATCTTTTCTTTGTATTTTTGTCAGTTAAATAAAGGTTCACGTGAATTAACATATCACAGATTTTTGTTTTTATTGCATTTTGGAAAATATCCCAGCTTTTCTGGAAATGGGGTTTGTAATTATCTGGATAGACAGGGTCTGATTAGGAACAGTCAACATGGATCTGTGCGTGGAAGGTCATGTTTGTCAAATCTTATTGAATTTTTTGAAGAGGTTACTAGCAAAGTTGATGAGGGTAAAGCGGTGGATGTTGTCTATATGGACTTCAGTAAGGCCTTTGGCAAGGTCCCACATGGAAGGTTGGTTAGGAAGGTTCAATCGTTAAGTATTAATATTGAAGTAGTAAAATGGATTCAGCAGTGGCTAGATGGGAGGCACCAGAGAGTGGTGGTGGATAACTGTTTGTCAGATTGGAGGTCGGTGTTTAGTGGTGCACCTCAGGGATCTGTAATGGGTCCAATGTTACTTGTCATATACATTAATGATCTGGATGATAGGGTGGTAAATTGGATGAGTAAGTATGCAGATGATACTAAGATAGGTGGAGTTGTGGATAATGAAGTACATTTTCAAAGCTTGCAGAGAGATTTAGGCTGGTTAGAAGAGTGGGCTGAAAGATGGCAGATGGAGTTTAATACTGGTAAATGTGAGGTGTTACATTTTGGTAGGACTAATCAAAATAGGACGTACATGGTAAATGGTAGGGCATTGAAGAATGCAGTAGAGCAGTGGGATCTAGGAATAATGGTGCATAGTTCCCTGAAGGTGGAATCTCATGTGAACAGGGTGGTGAAGAAAGCTTTTGGTATGCTGGCCTTTATAAATCAGAGCATTGAGTTTAGGAGTTGGGATGTAATGTTGAAATTGTACAAGGCATTGGTGAGGCCAAATTTGGAGTATTGTGTACAGTTTTGGACACCGAATTATAGGAAAGATGTCAACAAAATAGAGAGAGTACAGAGAAGATTTCCTAGAATGTTTCCTGGGTTTCATCTCCTAAGTTACAGAGAAAGGTTTAACAAGTTAGGTCTTTATTCTTAGGAACGTAGAAGGTTGAGGGGGGACTTAATAGAGGTATTTAAAATTATAAGGGGGATAGATAGAGTTGATGTGGATAGGCTTTTTCCATTGAGAGTAGGGGAGAATCAAACAAGAGGACATGAGTTGAGAGTTAAAGGGCAAAAGTTTAGGGGTAACTTGAGGGGGAACTTCTCTACTCAGAGAGTGGTAGCTGTGTGGAACGAGCTTCCAGCAGAAGTGGTTGAGGCAGATTCGATGTTGGCATTTAAAGTTAAATTGGACAGCTATATGGACAGGAAAGGAATGGAGGGTTATGGGCTGAGTGCAAGTCGGTGGGACTAGGTGAGAGTACGAGTTCAGCACGGACTAGAAGGGCCGAGATGGTCTGTTTCTGTGCTGTAATTGTTATATGGTTATGGTTATGATTAACAGATGCTGTTATCTTCTCCATTTTGTAAATGTCCATTGTAATTTCCATCCATACATTTAAAGTTGGGGTCTCCTGTGCTGACCATTTCCTGGTAAGTGTCTTTTTACCAGCCACCGGCAGTATATTTATGAAATATTTATGTCTTTTCAACCATTCTTGAAGTATATACCGAAAATATAAGGGTATTTCACATTTAAAGATGTCTTGTAGGACATTGTGTATCCCACTCCAATAGTCTTTGATAACGAGGCATTCCCAGAAAATATGATAATGGTTTGCATTTTGATTTCCACAATTTCTCCAGCAAACAGGGAGATTACTATCATAATGGGATTTCCGAGAGGGTGTAATAAAATATCTTACCAAGTTTTTCCACCCGAACTCCCTCCATTTCTGTGAACTGGTACTCTTCCATTGATACCTCTATATTATTGTCCATTCTTCTTCAGATATTATTATCCCTCCTTCCTTCTCCCATTTTGTTTTAATGTATGAAGTCGAATGTGTTTTAAGATTTGGCAAACCCTTATTCATGCTTGAAATTATTCTACTACTGTTGTCTGAATTATATGCTTTTCTAAATAGCTCTATCAAACATGTACTTGCCTTGTTTACACTTTTAACCATCCTATTAACATACTGTCGCATCTGTAAATGTCGATAAAAGTCTTGTTTTTCTAATAAGTGTTTCTCTTTGAGCATTTCAAAACTGAACATTGTTTCTTCTTTCATTATATTGCAAATAGCTGTTATTGCTTTAGTTGTCCAGTCCTTAAATCTGGCATCCAGTTTGTTTGGCGTAAAATCCAAGTCATATGCATGCTATTTAAAAATTGCAACGTCTCTCTCTCTAGTTTATATTCTTTCATAATAGTTTTTCATAGTTTAAGAGTCCATTTCAACCATGGGTTATCAGTAGTGTTTAAATAACTTTGTAGGTTGTTATCAGCCAAATTTGCCTGTATGAGGATGGAAAGTATCCTCTCCTCAATGTTTTTCCATAAAGCGGCATATGATGAATTGCACCAGCATATCACAGCTCTCAACTGTGCTGCAAAATAGTAATCTCTAAGAGAAGGTAGGCCCCATCCCCCCTTTTCCTTGGCTAATTGCAAAGTTTTGAGACGAATTTTAGGCCTTTTACCTTGCCATATATGTCTTGATAGGATCTTGTTCCATTAATTGAATTGATTTTGGTTAATCTGTATTGGTAGGGTCTGAAAGAGATATAGTAGTCTGGGCAGTACATACATTTTAATAGATTCAGTCCTTGAGCTGAGACCAAGAAAAGGAATTAGGTTCCATCTTGTTATATGTTCCTTAATTTTTTTTATATGTAGGCTGATAATTGCATTCTGATAATTTTGCGGAATCTTTTGGCCTAATGATGCCCAAATATTTGACAGACCCTGTTTGCCATGCCCAAGGATATCTACTTTCAATTTCTCGTGGTGGGCTATAGTTACGTGAAAGTAGTTGGGTTTTACCTATGTTGATCTTGTATCCTGATAATTGGCCATATTGTTCAAAGGATTGCATCGATGTAGGTAAAGAGTATGTTGGTTGCCCTAGATAGATCAAAATATCATCCGCATAACAGGCCGATTTATGTTCTGTCCCTTTAATAGTAATTTCTCTGATATCTTCATTTTGTCTGATGTGTTGAACTAATGGTTCCAGATATAACGCGAAGAGTAGTGTTGATTATGCACAACCCTGTCTCGTGCCCCTTTCTTGGGTAAAACTATTAGATATATATCCATTGATTTTAATTCTAGCAGTAGGAATGTCATATAGTGCCTGTATTGTTTTAATAATTGTGTCATGTAGACCAAATCTATGTAAAACTCTGTAAAGAAAATTCCAATTAACCAAACCAAATGCCTTTTCAGTGTCCACACTTATCACTATTGCTTCAATTTCATTTTTTTTAATAAGATCATCATGTGAAGTGTCCTTCGTATATTGTCTTGTGTTTGGCATTGTTGTATAATCATTATGTTTCAGTGTGGGTAGAAACTCTTCTAATTGTTTGCCCATGATGGAGGTAAATAATCTATAATCCACATTAAGAACAGATATTGGTGTAAATGACCCACATTCCATTTTTTCCTTGCCTTCTTTCGATATAGCTGAGATTATCGCCTCCTTCCATCTGGGTGGCATTTGCGCCTTTCTTAGAGCCCAGTTCAGTGTGGGGAGCAAAACCGGAATTAATTCATTTCTAAGTTCCTTATACCACTCTGCCGTATATCCATCTGATCCTGGTGACTTGCATAATTTAGGCCTATTAATTGCAGTTTTTAGTTCAGCTTCAGTTATGTCAGCAGTCATTGTTCTATTTTGTTCTTTGCTTAAAGTGGGTAACTCTAAAGAATTCAGGAAGGTGTCAATCTGGGCTATGCTTTCCCCTGGAACTTTGGAATATAGAGTTTTGTAAAACATTTCAAAAGCTTCTTGAATTAAACTTAGCTTATTTTTTTTTATCACTTTTGTTTTTGGATCCCTAATTCTATGAATTGTATTTTCTGCTGTCTTCTTTTTCAGCTTCCATGCCAGTATTTTCATAGATTTAGATCCACTTTCATAGTGTCTCTGTTTCAGAAACATTAATTTTTTTCTAATTTCTTGTGTAGCCAAACTGTTAATTTCATTCCTAATTTTTAAAATTTCCTCTAGTGTATCCTGTGACAAACTCAATTTGTGTTTTTTTTCTAGTTCCTTCAGCTTATTTTGTAATTCCTGTAATGTTTTAACCCTTTTGTTTTCTTATATGAAGATACCACTATAATTTTCCCTCTTAAGACAGCCTTCAGAGTATCCCATAGAATGGGAGGTGAAACCTCTCCATTATCATTGAATTCTAAGTAAAGACCAATTTCTTTTTTAATTTGTTCCTTAAAATAGAAATCATTGAGTAGACTTGAATTTAGTTTCCAAGTAGTATACTTTGGTTGTAGGTTAAAATCAACAGATAAATGTATAGGTGCATGGTCACTTACATCTATTGTCTCAATTCCACAGGTGTTTATTTTGTCTTTGTCTTTTCCAAATGTTATGAAATAGTCTATTCTTGTATATACGGAATGGAGGACAGAATAATGAGTGTAATCCCTTCTATCGGGGGAAAGATCCCTCCATATATCAATTAGATCAACATGCTCAAAAAGAGTGTTAACTTTCTTATGTAAGGACTTTGTCTCATAAGTTTTTCTATTGGAAGAGTCTAACTTTGGTTGTAATTGTAAATTTAAGTCTCCCCCACATATCAAGAGACCTTCTGTTTCTGTTGCCATAATATTAGTAATTTTCTGGAAGAAACTAATATCACTTCCTGGGGGTGCGTATATATTAAATAAAGTAACTGGATTTCTGTCTATACTCCCACTTACCAGAATATATTTGCCCTCCTTACCTCCAATTTCAAGTACTTTTTCAAAATTTTTGATAGAATTTTACTTTGTTTGATTGGATTTAACAGCCCATTGACATTAAAAGAAATGAATTTTACTTTGTCCTTAGCCATGTGTATTTACCATAGACACCATAGAAACTACAGCACAGAAACAGGCCTTTTGGCCCTTCTTGGCTGTGCCGAACCATTTTCTGCCTAGTCCCACTGACCTGCACACGGACCATATCCCTCTATACACCTCCCATCCATGTATCTGTCCAATTTATTCTTAAATGTTAAAAAAGAACCCGCATTTACCACCTCGTCTGGCAGCTCATTCCATACTCCCACCACTCTCTGTGTGAAGAAGCCCCCCCCCTAATGTTCCCTTTAAACTTTTCCCCCCTTAACCCTAAACCCTCTGGGTTTTTTTCTCCCCTTGCCTCAGTGGAAAAAGCCTGCTTGCATTCACTCTATCTATACCCATCATAATTTTATATACCTCTATCAAATCTCCCCTCATTCTTCTACGCTCCAGGGAATAAAGTCCCAACCTATTCAACCTTTCTCTGTAACTGTGTTTCTCAAGTCCCGGCAACATCCTTGTAAACCCTTTCTGCACTCTTTCAACCTTATTTATATCCTTCCTGTAATTTGGTGACCAAAACTGAACACAATACTCCAGATTCGGCCTCACCAATGCCTGATACAACCTCATCATAACATTCCAGCTGATATACTCAATACTTTGATTAATAAAGGCCAATGTACCAAAAGCTCTCTTTACGACCCTATCTACCTGTGACGCCACTTTTAGGGAATTTTGTATCTGTATTCCCAGATCCCTCTGTTCCACTGCACTCCTCAGTGCCTTACCATTGACCCTGTATGTTCTACCTTGGTTTGTCCTTCCAACGTGCCATACCTCACACTTTTCTGTATTAAACTCCATCTGCCATTTTTCAGCCCATTTTTCCAGCTGGTCCAAGTCCCTCTGCAGGCTCTGAAAACCTTACTCACTGTCTACTACACCTCCAATCTTTGTATCATCAGCAAATTTGCAGATCCAATTTACCACATTATCATCCAGATCATTGATATAGATGACAAATAACAATGGACCCAGCACTGGTGTCAATGGTTAGAGGTTACCTGTTAGTATATCATTGAAATTTGCAGAATATAACTTAATCAATCTACTCCCTAAACAAATAAGAACCAAGAAACGCGAATAATAAAAAAAAGGTAATGAAGGTGTGATTCCAAGGCTGGGGTCTCTAGATGACCCTAGGTTGAGCTAGAGAAAATGTCTAGCCGTGGGGGATAGCCCCCCTACCTGTTAGTTGAGGGCCCTTGTTGCAGTACCTATAAAAGTAAGTAAAAAAATCTATGTCCATTACACAGAAAAGATTTCCCTGTGTACTCCTCCCATATATATATTCTCATTTAGGTGGGGAAAAAGGAGTGAATGAATGAATAAAGAAAATTGAGTAATATAAAATCCACGTTATAATACGTATTTCTCAAGATAGATATATCACGGTCTATTTTTGCTTCCGTTTAGTTTATCAGCACTTTTAAAGATAGCCAAACCTTATGGCTGTTCTGGAGAAGGTGAGAGCTGTCTTCGGAGAACTCACAGTCTCTTTCTAATATCCTTCTCTCGTCCTTCTCCCATCCCCTGCTTTCTCGGTTCTCTTACTATTTCCCAAGCAGATTGGGATTACTGCTGAGCCAGACTTTCCCTTAGTTTGACTACGCTAACGGGTAGTCCTCTGTTGTTCATGTCTGTAGTCGCCTCTTCCACTGTCTGATTTAACTGTATCTCTCCTTCGTCGAATACTCTCAATTTAGCAGGGTACGGGGTTTGGAATTTAATCTTTTCTTGCTTTAATATTCGTTTCGCTTCGGAATATTCCCTCCGTTTATGTAGGACCGCCAGGGGGTAATCATGATCGATGTATATCAACTTTCCGTTCCAAAACACCCTTTTCTTACCCCAGGCCCTTCGTAGAATCTCTTGCTCTTGAATCGAAGGAATCTAAGTACTATTGAGCGCGGCTTACTTTCTCTGTCTGCGGGAGGCCTCAGGACGAGTGCACGATGCGCACTCTCAATTTCAATCTCCATAGTCGGTAGAATCTCCTGCACTTCCTGCAGCAACTTTTCTACAAAGTCTGTCATCGACAAACCCTCCGCTCCTTCGGGAACATTATAAATCCTGATATTTTTCCGTTGCGATCTTCCCTCCTGGTCAAGCAATTTGCTTTCCTGTTGATCTAATATTTTTATCGTCTTACTAGCATCTGTTTCACATTTTGCATGCGATCTTTGACCTTCTCAATTCGAGTCTCTGCTACCGCTATTTTCTGATTGATGTTGGTGAGCTCTGACTTGATATCATTGATTTGCTGTTTTATACCTTTTTGGACTTCCCTTATCTCTTCCAGAATCTTTATTATATTTGCCGCTTCACCTGAATGAGGCCCTGCATCTGCTTTGCCACCACGTGCACGTGTAGGAGAACCGCGCATTGCACCTCTCTCTTCCATAGGCTCTGTAGTGATGCTTTTTCTGTCTCCATTCTTTTTCCCCATTCTTGCCCCCCTCATCAATTGAGATATTTTTGAAAGATATTTGATGGATTAACTGGGCAAAATATGTGTTTTTCCAGAGGAGCTGTTGATTTAAGCTGCCATTCTGGACAATGACATCACCGAAACCAGCTGTGCTTTCTTTGTAATGACATTTGTGTGCTGGACCCAGGATAGATCCTGTGAAATGTTAATGCTGAGGAATTAAAATTTGCTGGCCCTCTCCACCTCTAATCCCTTGATGAGGACTAGCTCATGGACCTCTGGTTTCCTCCTCTTATAGTCAATGATCAGCCCTTCAAAAGGAAGGGATCATATTTCTTCCCCCTTCTGATGTTTGGTTTGAACAACAACTGAACCTCTTGACCATGTCTGCATGTTTTTATGCATTGAGTTGCTACCACATGATTGGCTAGTTAAGTACAGGTGCACATTCCTTTATCTGAAATTCTGAAATCCAAATAGCTCCAAAAACAGAAGTTTTTTTCGCCAACAGCTGACGACACTCAGGTGTGACGTGGCAGCACTAGCAGAGGCCACCAGATGTCAGTTGTGGCTCAGCGCTCGTACTGGTTACATGTGCATTTGCTGTTAGCTGATATTTTGTGTTCACTGTTGACTTTGTTTAATTTCACTGTGAAAATGTCAAGAAGAGCTGCAGATATCCCTATGGGTAACAATGAGAAAAAGAGAAGGAAGCATCTATCATTATCAATAACACAGAAAGTGGAATTATTGCAGAAGCTTGATTGTGGTGTGTCTGTGCGGCATTTTACTGAAAAAAAATAGTGTCAGAACTACTAAAGGAAACCAAAGGAAATGAGGGAGATCTTAAATAGGTTTTTTGCGTCTGTATTACTAAGGAAACTGGCATGAAGTCTATGGAATTGAGGGAATCAAGTAGTGAGATCATGGAAACTGTACAGATTGAAAAAGAGGAGGTGCTTGCTGTCTTGAGGAAAATTAAAGTGGATAAATCCCCGGGAGCTGACAGAGTGTTCCCTGGGACCTTGAAGGAGACTAGTGTTGAAATTGCGGGGGCCCTGGCAGAAATATTTAAAATGTCGCTGTCTACGGGTGAGGTGCCGGAGGATTGGAGAGTGGCTCATGTCGTTCCGTTGTTTAAAAAAGGATCGAAAAGTAATCCGGGAAATTATAGGCAGGTGAGTTTAACGTCGGTAGTAGGTAAATTATTGGAGGGAGTACTAAGAGACAGAATCTACAAGCATTTGTATAGACTGGGACTTATTAGGGAGAATCAACCTGGCTTTGTGCGTGGTAGGTCATGTTTGACCAATCTATTGGAGTTTTTCGAGGAGGTTACCAGGAAAGTGGATGAAGAGAAGGCAGTGGATATTGTCTACATGGATTTCAGTAAGGCCTTTGACAAGGTCCCGCATGGGAGGTTAGTTAGGAAAATTCAGTCACTAGGTATACATGGAGAGGTGGTAAATTGGATTAGACATTGGCTCAATGGAAGAAGCCAAAGAGTGGTAGTAGAGAATTGCTTCTCTGAGTGGAGGCCTGTGACTAGTGGTGTGCCACAGGGATCAGTGCTGGGTTCATTGTTATTTGTCATCTATATCAATGATCTGGATGATAATGTGGTAAATTGGATCAGCAAATTTGCTGATGATACAAAGATTGGAGGTGTAGTAGACAGTGAGGAAGGTTTTCAGAGCCTGCAGAGGGACTTGGACCAGCTGGGAAAATGGGCTGAAAAATGGCAGATGGAGTTTAATACAGACAAATGTGAGGTATTGCACGTTGGAAGGACAAACCAAGGTAGAACATACAGGGTTAATGGTAAGGCACTGAGGAGTGCAGCGGAACAGAGGGATCTGGGAATACAGATACAAAATTCCCTAAAAGTGGCGTCACAGGTAGATAGGGTCGTAAAGAGAGCTTTTGGTACATTGGCCTTTATTAATCGAAGTATTGAGTATAAGAGCTGGAATGTTATGATGAGGTTGTATAAGGCATTGGTGAGGCCGAATCTGGAGTATTGTGTTCAGTTTTGGTCACCAAATTACAGGAAGGATATAAATAAGGTTGAAAGAGTGCAGAGAAGGTTTACAAGGATGTTGCCAGGACTTGAGAAACTCAGTTACAGAGAAAGGTTGAATAGGTTAGGACTTTATTCCCTGGAGCGTAGAAGAATGAGGGGAGATTTGATAGAGGTATATAAAATTATGATGGGTATAGATAGAGTGAATGCAAGCAGGCTTTTTCCACTGAGGCAAGGGGAGAAAAAAACCAGAGGACATGGGTTAAGGGTGAGGGGAGAAAAGTTTAAAGGGAACATTAGGGGGGGCTTCTTCACACAGACAGTGGTGGGAGTATGGAATGAGCTGCCAGACGAGGTGGAAAATGCGGGTTCTTTTTTAACATTTAAGAATAAATTGGACAGATACATGGATGGGAGGTGTATGGAGGGATATGGTCCATGTGCAGGTTAGTGGGACTAGGCAGAAAATGGTTCGGCACAGCCAAGAAGGGCCAAAAGGCCTGTTTCTGTGCTGTAGTTTCTATGGTTTACCACTGTATATGATTTCAATAAACAGAAAGAAAAGTTACTGAAGTTTTATAGTGACAGTGACATTCTACATTTATTCCAGTGTGGGACGTACTATGAATTATAGGGCAATAGGGAGTGTAGTGGAACAGAGGGACCTCAGACCTCGGAGTACATGCGTCTGATTCATTGAAAGTGGTAACCGATGGCGAAAAAGGCATTTCATCAATCAGGTCACCGAGTATAGGTGGAGAGAGTGCAGAACAGATTTAAGGATTTTACCAAGACTAGAGGGCCTGAGTTACGGAGAGGCTGGCCAGGTTGTCTTCCTTGGAATGTAAGTTAATGAGAAGTAACCTTTATAGAGGTATATAAAATCATGAGAGCCATAGATAAAGTAGACGGTAACAGTCTTTTTTCTTAGTGTAGGGGTGTCCAAGACTCGGGGCATTGATTTAGGATGAAAGGGGAGAGATTTAAAAAGGACTTTTTTAAAAGGACTTTTAGGTAAGGAGAGTACACATCCATCATTTGGAAAGAACTGATGTTGGTAAGTTGATGGAGAAGATCCTGAGAGGCAGGATTTATGAAAGATAGAGGGCTATGGATAACCCTAGGTAATTTCTCAGTTACGGACATGTTTGGCACAGCTTTGTGAGCCGAAGGGCCTGTGTTGTGCTGTAGGTTTTCTATTTTTATGTTTCTATGACTTCAGAGGCATCTTTTTCACACAGGGTGGTAAATGAACAGCCAGGTGAAATAGTTGTGCAGGTGCAATAGTATCATTTAGAAGTTCTTGGATAGGTCGTGCAGCGGCAGGGCTCCGAGAAATATGGGCTAGAATGTAGAAAATTTTGAGGAGATATGTGGGCAGTATAGTCAGCATGAACACGTTGGGCTGAGTGTCTATATCCGTGCTGTATTGCTCTGACTCTATATTTAGGTAAGGAGAGTGCACATCCATCATTTGGAAAGAACTGATGTTACCGCTATTTCTAATATTTTCTTCCTTTTTCCATTGATGGAAGAATTCTTATCCTTATCCCACTATCATGCTGTTAGGCTCTGAGAATATCCCAGGCTTCAGACCATGCCAACTCATTCAGTTTTTCCTATTATCCTTTAAAGAGTCTTGATATCTTGCCTGCTGGTTTGTGTTATGTGAATGATTACATTGTTGTAGTTCTCCATCCAGCTGGCCGAATGTTATGTTTGAATTGGTAGTTCCCTGTGTCTGCCAACTCACTGGCAGGTTCATAATCCTGATGGTTATAGTATTTGGGCAGTGATGGGTGTCATGTTTCAAAAGTAGTGTACAGTATTGCATTGTATTTACTATTATTTGGGGCAGAGGAGGTGCTGACTCATTCAGTGCTAAGTTTTTACCCTTGACTCTTGAAGCGGTGTTTAAAAGCAGAGCTTCAAAATGAAATGTAAAGGCATGAAATTGGCAGTTTTAATTGGTTCACGTGGCGCCTCATTATCAGTACCTTTGTCAGAATATGTACTTCTGCAAATATGTGTTTTTAGTGTCCAGATGGAGACCATGAAGCCCAAGAAAGCTGCAAGCTGTTTGTCCTTTCAATCTGCTGTCAGCACTGCATCCCAGAAACCTTTACAGAATGACACAGCAACTGGAGCAGGAGATGGGACAAGACAAAATGTCACCACAGCCTATCCGCTGCCTTCACCTTCTCCTGTCTTTAGGCCACTCCTTCCTGACATCAGTGTGACAGGAGCTAGACTCCCTTCAACCTCAGCAGCAGGTGTGTATGATGAGAACTTTTGCTACATTAGTGGCCTACTTTCCAGTTATGCCAGCAGAGACCAGGAGCTGTTCTCTAGATCAGGGGTGCCCAACCTTTTTATTGCCATGGAGCCTTACCATTAACCGAGGGGTCCGTCCACCCCAGGTTGGAAATCCCTGCTCTAAATTGAATTCATTCGGTTTGGGTGTTATGATAGTTTAGTGATTGGAGTAATGCCATTGAAGCGATTAACGACTGGGATTCGATCCCTGGTGTTGTCTGTAAGAAGTTTGTACATTGCCCTTTGTGACCGGGTGGGTTTCCTCCGGATACTCTGGTTCCTCCCACATTCCAAAGATATGGGTTAGTAGGTTAATTGGTATCATTGGGTAGCACAGGCTCGTTGTGCTGCAAGGGCCTGTTACCGTGCTGTATCTCCAAAAAAAATGTATAAAATGATACCGTCTCTAGATGTTGTCTGCTTTCCCTCTCAATGATTTTTCTTTCATTCATTTATAGTTTGTGCATTTATTAAATGAAAGAATTTATTACCTTGTGGAAAACTAAATGGGGATAATAATGATGTAAACACGAGGAAATCTGCAGATGCTGGAAATTCAAGCAACACACGCAAAATGCTGGTGGAACACAGCAGGCCAGGCAGCATCTATAGGAAGAAGCACAGTTGACATTTCAGGCCGCGATCCTTCATCAGCATAGTGTTTAGCACAACGCTTTACAGTACCAGTGACCCAGGTTCAGTTCCTGCCACTGCCTGTAAGAAGTTTGTACATTCTCCCTGTGACCATGTGGGTATCCTCCGGGTGCTCTGGTTTCCTGTAAGACATAGCAGCAGAATTAGGCCATTTGGTCTATCGAGTCTGCTCCACCATTCAATCATCCTTTCTCCTCCTCAACCCTATTTCCTGGTCTTCTCCCTGTAACCTTTGATTTCCTCTCGTGGTCCAAGATGTGCTGGTTGGTAGGTTAATTGGTCATTGTAAATTGTCCTGTGATTAAATCAGGGGATTGCTGGGCAGCATGACTGAAAGGGCCAGAAGAGCCTATTCTGTGCTGTATTTCCATAATTAAATAATATGAAGCATAATTTTAGTCAGTTATCGGTGGTATTGAGAATAATCACTTGCATAAAGGGCTAACTACTTATTGATTCCATGATAGAACTAGATACACATTGCATTTTCTGCTTTCTTGAGTTACATTTCACTGTATCATCTTATCTATTTTGTTCGCTAATAACCAGCTTCCAAATGATTCCTGTTTTGGTAAAGGTTGAGGACATTTGTGAAGCCGGCATTTTTCCAAATATTTGACTGATTATAAAATTCTCTCTGCTTTTCTGTCATTTTTTGCAGCCTCTATGTTAAGTTCCCCACTCGCACTCCAGCATCGCATGAGTGCTGAACTTGCTTACTTGGATGCAATAGAGGACTCTGTCCGCCAGCTCTCAGAGATGGAGAAGATTCGAGGAATTGCACTTGCTCAACAGGAGAGTGTATCTTTGGCTCAGATCCTGAAGGTACTAATGTCTTCTGTTTCTAAAGTATTTTAAATGACATTGCCTGTGAATTATCTCTGCAGGCTCTTTAGATAAATTCAGGGAAAACTATTCAAAGTGTTAATTTTTGCTTATTTTGAGCCATATTTTTTTGGTTCTGGACCCAAATAACGTTCTGATCTTGAATTCCATTAAAACTTAGTTGATAGTGTACTTGAATTTCCCCAAGGTTCTAAAGATGTCAGCCTTGCAAAGCGTTTTGTCAGAATCGTGTTTAATGTCATCGGCATATGTCATGAAATGTATTGTTTTGTGGCAACAGTACTTTGCAGTACATAATAAAAACTATAAATTTATATATAGTATATAAAAATTAAATAAGTAGTGCAAAATGAGAGCAAAGAAAAACTGAGGTAGTGAAGTGGCCCCACCAGACCAGCTGATGCACCCAGTCAGAATGCTGTCCATGGTATATCTTTTGAAATTTGTGAGTGTCTTTGGTGATATACCAATTCTCCTCAAACTCCTAAAGAAATATAGCCACTCTGTTGCCACCTTTGTAATTGCATCAATATTGAATTGAATTCAAATCTTAAGAACTTTCTACAGGGGCACAATTGAGAGCATCCTGACTGGCTGCATCACTGCCTGGTTATGGGAACTGCAGAGAGTGGTGTGGAGAGCCCAGCACATCTGTAGTTGTGAACTTCCCATGATTCAGGACATTTACAAGGATAGGTGTGTAAAGTGTGTAGGATCATTGGGGACCCAAGTCACCCCAACCACAATCTATTCCAGTTGCTACCGTCTGGTAAATCGGTACCGCAGCATAAAAGCCAGGGCTAGCAGTCTCTGGGACAGCTTCTTCCACCAGGCCATCAGTCTGATGAGCTCATGCTGATTTGAGTGTACTCTATATTACATTGTTCTATTTATTATAAATTATTATAAATTACTATGGTTGCATATTTAGATGGAGACATAACGTAAAGATTTTTACTCATGTATGTGAAGGATGTAAGAAATAAAGTCAATTCAATTCAGTCTTGTTTGGAAAAATCCCCAGTGATATAATGTGAAGAGATTGGTACTGGTTAATTGACTGTTTGTGTTCAGGCTCAGCAACAGAGACATGAGCATGACTTGGCCTTGCTGAAGCTAAAGGCTGATCAGGAAAAGTTGGCAAATCAGAAGCAGCTGGAAGAGGCCAAGCAGAAAGCAGCACAGGTATTTGATCATTTTGCATGTGTCCAGACATGTAAATACTTCAGCATTATTCTGTCCTTGGGTGTTGGATTTGTATAAAGCCTGAAACCTTTCACAGAAGTAGAATCATGACAGTAGGTGGCAAACCAAAAGAGGAGATACTAGCAGCGATCAAAACCATGATCAAGATGGTGTTTTAATGATGGATCTTAAAAAGAGTTATTGAAGTTTAATGGCTCGAACTCCAGAGATTATGGTCTTGGCAACAAGACAAGATGACCAATGGTAGAATAATGGGAATATGATCTAGTAGCCAGAATTAGAGGTGTGGGAAGTTTGTAGAAGTGACTGAGTTGTAAACAAATGGAAGGGAAAGGCCCAGAATTAAAAAGAAAAAGTTATTATTATCCCACGTCAATGGGCATTATGGGTATTGGCAAACAAAACTTAGTTAATAGCCTCAATCACTCCCTACCTATATAAGCTCCCTTTCTATACACCCCAATTAACTTTATATCTTTTCCGTCCATGGGTTTTCTTCAAAGCCTATTAGTTTGACCACGTTTTTCATCACCTGAAATTGTGGCTCGGTATTAAAATTTTGTTGGCAGTTACGGTTAAGACCATAAGAGCAGAATTAGACCATTTGGCCCATTGAGTCTGCTCCACCATTTTATCATGGCTGATCCATGTCATTCTGGGCCCCAATCACCTGCCTTCTCCCCATATCCCTTCATACCCTGTTTAATCAAGAATCTTTATCAACCTCTCTCTTAAATATACTCAGTGACTTGATCTTTACAGTGACCTGTGACAAAGAATTCCACTGATTCACCACCACCTGGCTAAAGAAATTTCTCATCACAGTTCTAAATGGATATCCCGCTATTCTGAGACTGTTATCCTCTGCTCAGACTCCGCCACCATAAGAAACATCATCTCCACATCCACTCTATTGAGGCCTTTCAACATTTGATAGGTTTCAATGAGATCCCCTCTTATTCTTCTGAACTTCAGGGAATACAGCCCTTGAGCCATTAAAGGCTCCTCATATCCTTTCAATATGAGGCCTTTCAATCCTGGGATCATTTACATGAGCTTCCTTTGAACCCTGTCCAATGTCAGCACATCCTTTCGTAAATAAAGAGCCCAAAAACTGCCCACAATATTCAAGCCTCACCATTGTTTCATAAAGCCTCAACATTACATCCTTACTTTTATATTCTAGTCCTCTGAAAAGAATACTAACATTGCATTTGCCTTTCTTACCACTGACTCAACCTGTAAATTAACCTTTAAGGAATCCTGCATGAGGATTCTCAAGTCCCTTTGCCCCTCAGATTTAATGAATTTTCGCTCTATTTTGAGAATAGTCTATGCTTTTATTTCTTCTACCAAAGTACATGACCATACATTTCTTGAAACTCTATTCCATTTGCCACTTCTTTGCCCATTCTCCTAATCTATTTATAAGTCCTTCTGTAGCCTGTCTGCTTCCTCAACACTACCTGCCTCTCCACCTGTCTTCATATCGTCTGCAAAATTGGCCACAGAGTCATCATTCCATCACCCAAATCATTGATGTATAACATAAAAAGAAGCGGTCCCATCACAGACCCCTGTGGAACGCCGCTACTCACTAGCGCCCTTTATTTCCATGTATTGCCTCCTGCCAGTCAGACAATATTCTATGTATGCTAGCATCTTTCCTGTAATACCATGGAGTCTTAACTTGTTAATCATATGCCTCCAAGTCCCCCAAAACCACATTCTTAACAATCAAGCAACACACATCAAAGTTGCTAGTGAACGCAGCAGGCCAGGCAGCATCTGTAGGAAGAGGTGCAGTCGACGTTTCAGGCCGAGACCCTTCGTCAGGACTAACTAAAGGAAGAGTGAGTAAGGGATTTGAAAGTTGGAGGGGGAGGGGGAGATCCAAAATGATAGGAGAAGATAGGAGGGGGAGGGATGGAGCCAAGAGCTGGACAGGTGATAGGAAAAAGGGGATACGAGAGGATCATGGGACAGGAGGTCCGGGAAGAAAGACGCGGGGGGGGGGGGGGGACCCAGAGGATGGACAAGAGGTATATTCAGAGGGACAGAGGGAGAAAAAGGAGAGTGAGAGAAAGAATGTGTGCATAAAAATAAGTAACAGATGGGGTACGACGGGGAGGTGGGCCTTAGCGGAAGTTAGAGAAGTCGATGTTCATGCCATCAGGTTGGAGGCTACCCAGACGGAATATAAGGTGTTGTTCCTCCAACCTGAGTGTGGCTTCATCTTTACAGCAGAGGAGGCCGTGGATAGACATGTCAGAATGGGAATGGGATGTGGAATTAAAATGTGTGGCCACTGGGAGATCCTGCTTTCTCTGGCGGACAGAGCGTAGATGTTCAACAAAGCGGTCTCCCAGTCTGCGTCGGGTCTCGCCAATATATAAAAGGCCACATCGGGAGCACCGGACGCGGTATATCACCCCAGTCGACTCACAGGTGAAGTGTTGCCTCACCTGGAAGGATTGTTTGGGGCCCTGAATGGTGGTAAGGGAGGAAGTGTAAGGGCATGTGTAGCACTTTTTCCACTTACACGGATAAGTGCCAGGAGGGAGATCAGTGGGGAGGGATGGGGGGGACGAATGGACAAGGGAGTTGCGTAGGGAGCGATCCCTGCGGAATGCGGGGGGGGGGAGGGGAAGATGTGCTTAGTGGTGGGATCCCGTTGGAGGTGGCGGAAGTTACGGAGAATAATATGTTGGACCCGGAGGCTGGTGGGGTGGTAGGTGAGGACCAGGGGAACCCTATTCCTAGTGGGGTGGCAGGAGGATGGAGTGAGAGCAGATGTACGTGAAATGGGGGAGGTGCGTTTAAGAGCAGAATTGATAGTGGAGGAAGGGAAGCCCCTTTCTTTAAAAAAGGAAGACATCTCCCTCATCCTAGAATGAAAAGCCTCATCCTGAGAGCAGATGCGGTGGAGATGGAGGAATTGCGAGAAGGGGATGGCGTTTTTGCAAGAGACAGGATGAGAAGAGGAATGGTCCAGATAGCTGTGAGAGTCAGTAGGCTTATAGTAGACATCAGTGGATAAGCTGTCTTCAGAGACAGAGACAGAAAGATCTAGAAAGGGGAGGGAGGTGTCAGAAATGGACCAGGTAAACTTGAGGGCAGGGTGAAAGTTGGAGGCAAAGTTAATAAAGTCAACGAGTTCTGCATGCGTGCAGGAAGCAGCGCCAATGCAGTCGTCGATGTAGTGAAGGAAAAGTGGGGGACAGATACCAGAATAGGCACTGAACATAGATTGTTCCACAAAGCCAACAAAAAGGCAGGCATAGCTAGGACCCATACGGGTGCCCATAGCTACACCTTTAGTTTGGAGGAAGTGGGAGGAGCCAAAGGAGAAATTATTAAGAGTAAGGACTAATTCCGCTAGACGGAGCAGAGTGGTGGTAGAGGGGAACTGATTAGGTCTGGAATCCAAAAAGAAGCGTAGAGCTTTGAGACCTTCTTGATGGGGGATGGAAGTATATAAGGACTGGACATCCATGGTGAAAATAAAGCGGTGGGGGCCAGGGAACTTATAAGGACTGGACATCCATGGTGAAAATAAAGCGGTGGGGGCCAGGGAACTTATAAGGACTGGACATCCATGGTGATTCTAGTCCGCCGCATCTGCTCTCAGGATGAGGCTTTTCATTCTAGGACGAGGGAGATGTCTTCCTTTTTTAAAGAAAGGGGCTTCCCTTCCTCCACTATCAACTCTGCTCTTAAACGCATCTCCCCCATTTCACGTACATCTGCTCTCTCTCCATCCTCCCGCCACCCCACTAGGAATAGGGTTCCCCTGGTCCTCACCTACCACCCCACCAGCCTCCGGGTCCAATATATTATTCTCCGTAACTTCCGTCACCTCCAACGGGATCCCACCACTAAGCACATCTTTCCCTCCCCACTCTCTCTGCATTCCGCAGGGATCGCTCCCTACGCAACTCCCTTGTCCATTCGTCCCCCCCATCCCTCCCCACTGATCTCCCTCCTGGCACTTATCCGTGTAAGCGGAACAAGTGCTACACATGCCCTTACACTTCCTCCCTTACCACCATTCAGGGCCCCAAACAATCCTTCCAGGTGAGGCGACACTTCACCTGTGAGTCGACTGGGGTGATATACTGCGTCCGGTGCTCCCGATGTGGCCTTTTATATATTGGCGAGACCGCTTTGTTGAACATCTACGCTCTGTCCGCCAGAGAAAGCAGGATCTCCCAGTGGCCACACATTTTAATTCCACATCCCATTCCCATTCTGACATGTCTATCCACGGCCTCCTCTGCTGTAAAGATGAAGCCACACTCAGGTTGGAGGAACAACACCTTATATTCCGTCTGGGTAGCCTCCAACCTGATGGCATGAACATCGACTTCTCTAACTTCCGCTAAGGCCCCACCTCCCCATCATACCCCATCTGTTACTTATTTTTATGCACACATTCTTTCTCTCACTCTTCTTTTTCTCCCTCTGTCCCTCTGAATATACCTCTTGCCCATCCTCTGGGTCCCCCCCCCGTCTTTCTTCCCGGACCTCCTGTCCCATGATCCTCTCGTATCCCCTTTTGCCTATCACCTGTCCAGCCCTTGGCTCCATCCCTCCCCCTCCTGTCTTCTCCTATCATTTTGGATCTCCCCCTCCCCCTCCAACTTTCAAATCCCTTACTCACTCTTCCTTCAGTTAGTCCTGATGAAGGGTTTCGGCCTGAAACGTCGACTGCACCTCTTCCTACAGATGCTGCCTGGCCTGCTGCGTTCACCAGTAACTTTGATGTGTGTTGCTTGAATTTCCAGCATCTGCAGAATTCCTGTTATTTTCTTAACAATCAACTCCAACATCTTCCTAACTGGCTTCTCATTTTCTTTCTTCTGCTTTCTCCCTTCTTGAAGAGTGGAGTGACATTTGCAATTTTTTCCAGTCCTCTGGAACCCTATTAGAATCCATTGATTCTTGAAAGATCATTATTAATACCTCCACAATCTCTTCAGCCACCTCTTTGAGAACCCTGGGTTGTAGACCATCTGGTCCAAATAACTTATCTACCTATTTCATTTTCCCAAGCACCTTCTCCCTAGTAATGACAACTTCACTCACTTCTGTCCCCTGACACTTCCGGCATGTTGTTAGTGCCTTCCACAGTGAAGACTGATGCAAAATAATTATTCAGTTCGTTCGCTCTTTATTTGTTCTGCCCCCTCCTCTCATTATTACCTCTCCAGCATCATTTTCCAGCAGTCTTGAGATTTACTCTCACCTCTATTTTACATTTTAAAAGTCCAAGGAAACTTTTAATATCCACTTTTATGTTATTAGTTGGCTTACATTCGTATACCATATTTTCCTTTTTTGACATTTTTAGTTGTCTTCTGTTGGTTTTTAAAAGCTTCCCAATCCTCCAACTTCCCACTATTTATTATATACCCTCTCTTTGGCTTTTACAGTGGTAGGTAAAAGTTTGGGCACCCCTGGTCAAAATTTCTGTTACTGTGAATAGCTAAGTGAGTAAAAGATGATCTTATTTCCAAAAGGCATGAAGTTAAAAATAACACATTTCTTTAATATTTTAAGCAAGATTGCTTTCTTAATTTCCATCTTTTACAGTTTCAAAATAAGAAAAAAGGAAAAGGGCCTGAAGCAAAAGTTTGGGCACCTTGCATGGTCAGTACTTAGTAACACCCCCTTTGGCAAGTATCACAGCTTGTAAATGGTTTCTGCAGCCAGCTAAGAGTCTTTCAATTCTTGTTTGGGGGATTTTCGCCCATTCTTCCTTGCAAAAGGCTACTAGTTCTGTGCGATTCTTGGGCCGTCTTGTGTGCACTGCTCTTTTGAGGTCTATCCACAGATTTTCGATGATGTTTAGGTCAGGGGACTGTGAGGACCATGGCAAAACCTTCAGCTTGTGCCTCTTGAGGTAGTCCATTGTGGATTTTGAGGTGTGTTTAGGATCATTATCCTATTGTAGAAGCCATCCTCTTTTCACCTTCAGCTTTTTTTTCGACAGAGGTTGTGATGTTTGCTTCCAGAATTTGGTGGTATTTAATTGAATTCATTCTTCCCTCTACTGGTGAAATGTTCCCTATGCTGCTGGCTGCAACACAAGCCCAAAGCATGATCAATCCACCCCTGTGCTTAACAGTTGGAGAGGTGTTCTTTTCATGAAATTCTGCACCCTTTTTTCTCCAAACATACCTGTGCTCATTGCGGCCAACAAATTCCATTTTAACTTCATCAGACTTGTTTCCAAAATGCATCAGGCTTGTTTAGATGTTCCTTTGCAAACTTCTGACACTGAATTTTGTGGTGAGGATGCAGGAAATGTCTTCTGATGACTCTTCCATGAAGGTCATATTTGTGCAGGTGTCGCTGCACAGTAGCACAGTGCACCAGCACTCCAGAGTCTGCTAAATCTTCCTGAAGGTCTTTTACAGTCAAACGGGGGTTTTGATTTGCCTTTCTAGCAATCCTAACAGCAGTTCTCTCAGAAAGTTTTCTTGGTCTTCCAGGCCTCAACTTGACCTCCACTGCTCCTGTTAACTGCCATTTCTTAATTACATTACAGACTGAGGCAATGGCTACCTGAAAATGCTTTGCTATCTTCTTATAGCCTTCTGCTTTGTGGGTATTATTTATTTTAATTTTCAGAGTGCTGGGCAGCTGCTTAGAGGAGCCCATGGCTGCTAATTGTTGGGACAAGGTTTATAAAGCTTTGAAATTTGCATCACCTGGCCTTTCCTAACGATGACTGTGAACAAGCCATAGCCCTAACAAGCTAATTAAGGTCTGAGACCTTGGTAAAAGTTATCTGAGAGCTCAAATCTCTTGGGGGTGCCCAAACTTTTTCATGGTGCTCCTTTCCTTTTTTTCACCGTAAAATTGTACAAAACAAAAAAAATACAATAATCTTGCTTGAAATGTTGAAAAGAATGTTTCATCTTTAACTTTATGACTTTTGGAGATCAGTTCATCTTCTACTCACTTAACTATTCACAGTAACAGAAATTTTGACCGGGGTGCCCAAACTTTTGCATGCCGCTGTATATTGGGATGGGGTGGGTTTGTGTTATCTTATGTGACCTGAGGAAGTTTTAAAATGCTGAGTGTATTTGGAGAAGGAGCATCAATTTTGGTTAAATGGCAATAGCAGGAGCAATTTTATTTCTTAATATGGTGTGATTTCAGAATTTTAATGTTTTTTTTAAATTAAAGTTTTGTATGAAAAGTTGCTGGGCTGAATAATCTGCTTTCTTAGCAGCAAAGCTACGCCTTTGCCATATTGCTGGGCGCTACATCTACCTACTCTTGCCTGGATTGACAGCCACCTCTTCTAGAGAGCGAGAGAGATAGAGATATATATATCTCTACCATGAACTTACAAATTGTTGCTAATTTTATGTGTGATCACTTAAAATCATAGTCCAGTAGATTGCTGTGGATATACATATTAGCTGGAAGAGAGGGAGTGCTTGTATTTTGTAAAAATAAGAAAATAACATTAATATTGAAACATTAATAATGAAGAAAGGAAGGTCAAAACTTTGTATTAGATATGAAGTCAATACTCAATATATTTTAAAATGGCACGATATAGTAAATGTGTTTTCTGCTGCACTACTTGAGATCAATTGCATATTACTAGAGAGATTGTAACATATTGACATTTTATTTATTGTGCACTCAGACACATGCAGAGAGCCTGCTACAGTTTGCACAGACACACCAAGAGATGCTACAAGAGTCCACAAATAAATTGATGGTTCAACAAGTGGAGACTGCTAAACTGACTGCAGATGCCGCACGCCAGATCAAAGAGGTACACTGAACTTTGTTGTAGCTGTTTCAATAAAGCACACTTTCCATGATGCATCTGATATTTCCTATACTTTGAAGGGCTAACTTTTTATGGGATTTGAGCTTTGGTTGAGCCATAATGTATTGTGCATTTAAATAAACAGATGAAGCTGTTGCTATACTGAATATGACACATTAGGGTAGGTGGCATAAGCCTTGGTGAGGGTGAGGTAGGTGGGAGACGTTTAAGGAGATAATGTCAGAAATTAGGGCCTTGACATTTAAAAGTACATCCAGTGATCACTTTATTACAACACAGCACAACCTACAGCACAATACAGGCCCCTTGGCCCACAAAGCTGTGCCGAACATGTCCTTACCTTAGAAATTACCTTGGGTTACCCATAGCCCTCTATTTTCCTAAGCTCTATGTACCTATCCAGGAATCTCTTGCAAGACCCTATTGTATCCGCCTCCAGCACTGTTGCCGGCAGCCTATTCCATGCACTTACCACTCTCTGTGCAAAAAAAGAACATACTCCTGATATCTCCTCTGTATCTACTTCCAAGCACCTTAAAACTGTGCCCTCTCGTGCTAGCCATCTCAGCCCTGGGGAAAAGCCTCTGATTATCCACATGATCAATGCCTCTTATCATCTTATGCACCTCTATCAGGTCACCTCTCATCCTCCAACGCTCCAAGGAGAAAAGGCCAAGTTCACTCAACCTATTCTCATAAGGCATGCTCCCCAAACCAGTCAACATCCTTGTAAATCTCCTCTTCCCCTTTCTATGGTTTCCACATTCTTCCTGTAGTGAGGCGACCAGAACTGAGCACAGTACTCCAAGTAGATGCTGCCTGGCCTGCTGCGTTCACCAGCAACTTTGATGTGTGTTACTCCAAGTAGGGTCTGACCAGGATCCTATATAGCTGCAATATTACCTCTCGGCTCCTAAACTCAATCCCACGGTTGATAAAGGCCAGTGCATCGTATGCCACCTTAACTACAGAGTCAACCTGCGCAGCAGCTTTGAGTGTCCTATGGACTCTCACCCCAAGATCCCTCTGATCCTTCACACTGCCAAGAGTCTGACCATTAATACTATATTCTGTCATCATATTTGACCTACCAAAATGAGCCACCTCACATTTATCTGGGTTGACCTCCATCTGCCACTTCTGAGCCCAGTTTTGCATCCTATCGGTGTCCCGCTGTAACCTGTGACAGCCTTCCACGCTATCCACAACACCGCCAACCTTTGTGTCATCAGCAAATTTACGAACCCATCCCTCCACTTCCTCATCCAGGTCATTTTAAAAAATCACGAAGAGTAGGGGGTCCCAGAACAGATCCCTGAGGCACACCACTGGTCACTAACCTCCACGCAGAATATGACCCGTCTACAACCACTCTTTGCCTTCTGTGGGCAAGTCAGTTCTGGATCCACAAAGTAATGTCTCCTTAGATCCCATGCCTCATTACTATCTCAATAAGCCTTGCACGGGGTACATTATCAGATACCTTGCTGAAATCCATATACACTACATCTACAGCTCTACCTTCATCAATGTATTTTGTCACATTCTCAAAAAATTCAATCTGACCTGTAAGATCTTAACAGAGCCATGCTGACTATTCATATTATGCCTCTCCAAATGTTCATAAATCCTGCCTCTCAGGATCTTCTCTGTCAACTTACCAACCGCTCAAGTAAGACTGGGTGGTCTATAATTTCCTGGGCTATCTATATTCCCTTTCTTGAATCAAGGAACAACATCCGCAACCCTTCAATCCTCCGGAATCTCCTCTCCCGGATGGGGACCATTGATGATGTAAAAATCATCGCCAGAGGCTCAGCAATCTCCTCCCCTGCCTCCCACAGTAGCCTGGGGTGCATCTCATCCAGTCCTGATGACTTATCCAACTTAATGCTTTCCAAAAGCTCCAGCACATCCTCCTGCTTAATATCTATATGCTGAAGCTTCTCTGTCCGCTGTAAGTCATCCCTACAATCACCAAGGTCCTCTTCTATGGTGAATACTGAAGCAAAGTATTCAGTATGTACCTCTGCTATCTCCTCCGGTTCCATACATACTTGATTGGTCCTGTTCTCTCACGACTTATTCTCTTGCTCTTCACACACTTGTAGAATGCCTTGGAGTTTTCCTTAATCCTGTCCACCAGGGCCTTCTCATGGCCCCTTCTGGCTCTCCTAATTTCATTCTTAAGCTCCTTCCTGCTAGCCTTATAATCTTCTAGATCTCTATCATTACCTAGTTTTTTGAACCTTTCGTAAGCTCTTCTTCTTGACTAGATTTTCAGCAGCCTTTGTACACCATGGTTCCTGTACCTTACCATCCTTTCCCTGTTTCACTGGGACGTACCTATGCAGAACTCCACGCAAATATCCCCGAATGTTTGCCACATTTCTTCCGTACGTTTCCCTGAGAACATCTATTTCCAATTTATGCTTCCAAGTTCTTGCCTGATAGCCTCATATTTCCCGTTACTCCAATTAAACACTTCCCTAACTTGTCTATTCATATCTCTGTCCAATGCTATGGTAAAGGAGATAGAATTGTGATCACTCTCTCCAAAATGCTATCGCACTGAGAGATCAGTCACCTGACCAGGTTCATTTCCCAATACCAGATCAAGTACAGCCTCTCCTCTTGTAAGCTTATCTACATACTGTGTCAAGAAACCTTCCTGAACACATCTAACCAACTCTACCCCATCTATACCCCTTGCTCTAGGGAGATGCCAATCGATATTACGGAAATTAAAATCTCCCACTACAACAACCCTGTTATTATTACAGCTTTCCAGAATCTGTCTCCCTATCTGTTTCTAGATGTTCCTGTTACTATTGGGTGGTCTATTAAAAAAAAACACCCAGTAGAATTATTGATCCCTTCCTATTCCTAACTTCCACCCACAGAGACTCCATAGGCAATCCCTCCATGACTTCCTCCTTTTCTGCAGCCGTGACACCATCTCTGATCCACAGTGCCTTTTTGCCTCCCTTCCTGTCCTTTCTGCAACATGTAAAGCCTGGCACTCTAAGTAACCATTCCTGCCCCAGAGCCATCCAGGTCTCTGTAATGGCCACCACATCATAGCTCCAAGTACTGATCCACGCTCTAAGCTCATCTGCTTTGTTCATTATACTCCTTGCATTAAAATAGACATGTCTCAAACCATCAGTCTGAGCGCAACCCTTCTCGATCACCTGGCTATCCTCTCTCTTGCACTGTCTCCAAGCTTTCTCTATTTGTGAGCCAACCGCCTCTTCCTCCATCTTTTCAATTTGGTTCCCACCCCCTGGCAATTCTAGTTTAAACTCTCCCCTTTGCAAACCTCCCTGCCAGAATATTGGTCCCCCTGGGATACAAGTGCAACGCATCCTTTATGTACAGGCCACGCCTGCCCCAAAAGAGGTCCCAATGATCCAGAAATCTGAATCCCTCCAATCTCTCAACCATGCATTTATCCTCCACCTCATTCTATTCCTATACTCACTGTCATGTGGCACAGGCAGTAATCCCGAGATTACTACCTTTGAGGTCCTGCCTAACTTCCTGTAGTCTGTTTTCAGGATTTCCTCCTTTTTCTTACCTACATTGTTGGTACCAATATGTACCACAACCTCTGGCTGTTCTCCTTCCCACTTCAAGATGTCGTGGACACGATCAGTAACATCCCAGACCCTGGCACCTGGAAGGCAAACTCCATGTTTATTTCCTGCGTCCACAGAATTGCCTGCCTGACCCCTTAACTATAAGAGTCCCCTATCACTGCTGCCAGCCTCTTCCTTTCCCTACCCTTCTGAGCCACAGAGCCAGACTCTGTGCCAGAGGCACAGCCACTGTTGCTTCCCCCAGGTAGGCCGTTCCCCCCAACAGTACTCAAACAGGAGTACTTATTGTTGAGGGGGACAGCCATTGGGGTACTCTCTGGCCTCTGACTCCTGCCCTTCCCTCTCCTGACAGTTACCCACTTATCTGTCTCCCGAGGCCCCAGTGTGGCTACCTGCCTGTAGCTCCTCTCTATCACCCCCTCACTCTCCCTGACCAGACGATGGTCATCGAGCTGCATCTCCAGTTCCCTAACGCAGTCCCTAAGGAACTGCAGCTCGACGTACCTGGCACAGATGTGGCAGTCCGGGAGGCTGGGAATCTCCAGGACTTCCCACATCTGCCACCAAGCACAGAACGCCGGCCTCACACACATACTTCCTGTCTGTATTCTACACAGATAACCTACCTCGCCTCGATCCGTTATTGCTGAAACCCCATTCAGCCAAAGCCCTCCTACTCTATCTCCCTCTCCTCTCTCGCCCGCTCTATTAAGCTGTCCCCTTTTAAACTCTTCTCGCTTTTCTACCCAGTTGATGTCCACGCACTTGCGCAGTCGTGCCCTGATCAAACCGCTGAAGAAATAACCCTCTCCTTTTAAACTCTTTAAAAAAGATTTGTGAGTACACTTTGTCGTGAGTTGCCATCCTTTACATGCACAATTGGGATTGATGAGCGTAGTAAAATTTTCACAATGTATCAGGCGTCAAGTATATATTTGAAATTTCCTCACACCCTAAACCACTTCAGTTCATCATATCCTTGCTGGCTTAGCCATCTTACTCTCCCATTGATTTATCTTGATTCCTATTCTAATTAACTTGTGCAGGGAAATTTCTAACACTCTTCAACCTAAACCACTATCTCTTTTTTTTCCAGAGATGACCTGCTGAATGTTTCCAGCATTTATGTATTTTATTTCAGATTTCTAGTACCTAGTTGCTTTTTCATTAATTTTTAGAAAAGATGCTCAAAATAGCAGCACTAATGCTAAAGAATCTGATGATGCCAAGAATGGGATTTGGAATCAAATTGGATGGGCGTCGTGCAAAATGATCATAAATCAATGCTCAGGATCTGCATTTGTTATACACATTAACAATTTATATGAATACAGGAGGTATTATTAGTAAGGTCACGCATAACACAAAATAGGTGTTGTTGATGATGGAAAGGATAATAAATCAAGGAACGAAGTTTGTGCAGGAAAGAAGATCAGCATTGTTATTGATTAGTGGAGCCCAAGTGGCCTACTGCTTATCTTTAAATAAAGGGGCTTAAGGTGCGATGAAAAGTTTTTTGAAAAATTTCTTTAGCTGCAGTTTTGATTCAGTGTGTGCTTTGGGAAGGGTAATAGCAGTTAACCTCAGGCAAGGAGATGAATGGAAAATATTTGTGTGGTCCATGGGAAAAGAGCAAGAAAGTGGCATTAATAGAATACCTCTTGAAGAAAAGTACACAGAGGCTCTATAATTTTGTGATTTCATAAAGCAACAGTTGATCACCAATTTGTATTTAATTTGCACCAAACTGACAAAAGTTTTTTTTTAATTTAGATGAGTGATTTGGCATACGTTCAGATTGCAACAGGATCTCCAACCACTGTGGCTACCAACCTATCGCGTGGAGCAATCACTGTACCAGTTGTGGCACTGTTGGACCAACAGAGGCTGCAGCAATCAGAACTTGTGAAGCAACTGCATGTAAAGATTGAATCTGAAGGGTAAGGCATCTGAACGCTGCTTCACCTTGATCAGAGGTCATTGATCAGTCTCATGAGGTTAATAATCTGGGGAGCTTGTTGCTGATGGCCTAGATTTTAGACATGTCTACTGATGCTATATGTAGGTCCCATACTCATAACTCACCTTATGGATTTGTCTTTTCAGAATTAATGAATATAACAGATGTGATGAACGCAACAGTGAGCAAATAATTATTTCTGACATCAGAATAAGACTGGTCTCACTGGTTAGCTATTTATGTAGAGACTGAGTATAGTTCATATCTCTAATAAGAATTGTAACTATAATTCAACCTTATAATGCTTGGGATCGACTTAATGGTGGAATTATTTTTAAAGCTTTCATGTAACATGCTTATTAGAGAATAATATGTTGTTTGAGTAACTTCAGCAGTGCAGTACATCCTTATCTTAGTAAGCTTAGCTTTAGGCTATTATCTGAAGATCCAGCTTTTACATATTGATTTGCAGGATGTGGTAGTTGCTGGTAAGGCCAATGTTTATTAGCTATCTATAATTGCTAGGCCATTTTGGATGACTGTTAAGTGTCAGTAATATTTATAATCTTGGTGGTGGCATCCGTTAGTTTCGCGAGACCATGGATCTGTGCCTGGAAAGTCTTGCTTCAGTCGTGTTGGTAAAGTAGTGTCTGTTGTGGCTGCAGCGACTGCACTTGAAGGCGCTGTCCTCCAGTGTTGTCTTGGTGCTGTTTTTCCAATGAGTGTGCTTTTCTTCAGCAGCAAGTCTCAGCTTCTCTTCTCCACTTTTTAGACCGCTATGTAGTTCCAGCCTTCAGTGAGAGCGATCGCTTGCGATGTCCTCCCACCTCTCGACGTTCATGTTCAGTGACTTCATGTCTCTCTTGCAGACATCTTTGAAACAAAGATGGGGCCGCCCTTGTGCTCTCTTGCCGGAGGCCAGTTCCCTGTACAGCAGGTCTTTCAGGATCCTCCCATCTGACATGCCCTGTACGTGGCCCAGCCAGCGGAGACGGTGTTGTTGGAGCAGGATGAAGAGGCTGGGTATCTGGGCGCGGGCCTGGACCTCATTGTTGGTGACTTGGTCTGTCCACTTGATGTCCAAGATGCGTCTTGGGCTGTGAAGGTGCAAGGCATTAAGTCGCTGCACTTGTCTGTAGTAGAGGCTCCAGGTCTCGCTGCCGTAAAGCAGTGTGCTGAGGACGCAGGCCCTGCAGACAGCAACTTTGGTGTGCATCGTCACCTTTCTGTTCTCCCAGACTCTCTTTGTCAGCCTGGCGAATGTTGAGGCTGCTCGTCGGATCGGTCTGTTTATCTCAGGGTCTAGGGAGAGGCTGTCCGTGATGGTGGAGCCAAGGTATGTAAACTCGTGAACTACCTCCAGGTAATGGCAGGGGGTGCTCAACGCCTTGGCCCAACACATTGGTCTTCTTCAGGTTGATGGTCAAGCTGAAGTCCTGGCAGGCTCTTAAGAAGCTGCCCATGAGGCGTTGCAGTTGCTCTTCAGAGTATGTTGCCAGTCCCACGTCATCTGCAAACAACATGTCCCTGATGAGTACTTCACGAACCTTGGTTTTCGCCCTCAGCCAGGACAGACTGAACAGCCTCCCGTCCGATCTGGTGTGGAGGTAGACACCATCAGTTGATGTTCCAATGGCGTGCTTCAGCATGACTGTGAAGAAGATACCGAACAGGGTGGGGGCAAGCACACAGCCCTGCTTCACACTGCTGTGGATGTTGAAGACCTCTGAAGAAGAATCGTCGAACTGAACGACACCCTTCATGTCTGTGTGGAATGACTGAACTATCCTGAGGAGCCTCGGGGGACAACCAATCCTGGCGAGGATTTTGAACTGGCTGCCTCTGCTCACAAGGTCGAAGGCCTTCATAAGGTCAATGAAAGCGATGTAAAATGGTTGTCTTTGCTTTCTGCATTTCTCTTGTAGCTGTTGAAGGGAGAAGATCATGTTGATTGTGGAGTGTTCTGACCTGAAACCGCACTGAGACTCAGGATATACCCTTTCGGCTATTTTCTGCAGTCTGTTCAGGACCACGCGGGCAAAGACCTTTCCAACGATGATCAAGGAGATTCCCTTGAAGTTGTTACAGTCGCTTCTGTCCCCTTTGTTCTTATGTAAGGTGACAAGGTTGCAGTGTCTCATGTCTTGCGACACTGTTCCTGCTAACCAGCACTGGCACAGTAGTTCGTGCAGGTGGTTTAGCAGGACACCCTTTGCGCATTAGATGGCCTCTGGTGGAATGCCATTCAATTCTGGTGCCTTCCCAGAGGGCAGGCTGTCGATGGCTTTACTCAACTCTTCGGCAGTTGGCAATGCATCAAGTTCCTCCATGACAGGCAGGCATTCCACAGAGTCTAGCGCACTGTCCGAGATGCTGTTTTCTCTGGAGAAGAGTTCAGAGTAATGCGCCACCCACCTCTCCATCTGCTTGCCTTTGTCATTGATAGTCTCACCTGTTATAGTTTTCAATGGTGCTGTCTTGCTCTGGGTTGGCCCGATGGCTTTCTTGATCCCCTCGTACACTCCATGGATGTTGCCTGTGTCAAATGATGACTGAATGCTTTTGTATAGTTGTAGCCAGTAGTGATTTGCACAGTGTCTGGTTGTTTCCTGGGCCTTGCTTAGCACTTGCAGTGTTGCCTGGGTGGGGTGGTGTTTGTGCTCTAGTAGTGCAACACGCTTTACCTTGATAACAGCGGTGAGCTTACTTGAGCTCACTTCAAACCAGTCCTGTGTTTTGCCCCGTTTCTTCCCAAAGGCCTTGAGTGCAGTGCTGTGGATAGTGTCCCTGAGAGAGTCCCATCTCTGCTCAGCATTTACCTCTGGTGGGTCTGCAAGGAGGGCATCCTCCAGTGACTTGAACTCCGCAGCTTTGTCTGGGTGTTGTGTCTTACTGGCATCGATGCGCTGCTTGCCTGGAGGCTTGGCGTAGTGCATCATCTTCGGCCGAAGTCTGATCTTGCAGCAAACCAGAGAGTGATCCGTGTCGCAGTCGGCACTCTGAAAGGAGCGAGTCATGAGCACGTTTCTCAGGTGACGGCGTCTTGTGATTATCAGGTCTAGCTGGTGCCAGTGTTTGGAGCGGGGATGCCGCCAAAACACTTTGTGCTGAGCTTTGGTCTGGAAGTAGGTGTTGGTGACACACAATTCATGGAGCATACAAAGCTCGAGCAGTCGTGGCCCGTTGTCATTCATGCTGCCAATCCCATACTGCCCCAGGCAGCTTGGCCAGGAGTCGTGCTCAGCGCTCACTCTGGCATTGAAGTCACCAAGTAGCAGCAACTGTTCCTGACTTGGGATCTCCTGTATCATCATTGAGAGCTGGTCGTAGAACTCGTTCTTTGCGTCTTGTGTAGAGTAGGGGGTTGGGACATAGACGCTGACAAGGTTGACAGGCCCGTCAGATGTGTGGAGTCGAAGTGAGAAAATCCACTCCGTCCTTTTCTTGCTAGGCTCTACCATCTTCAGCAACGAGTTCTTCACGGCAAAGCCGACACCATGCTCTCTGGTTTCGTCTGAGCCCTTCCCCTGCCAGAAGAAGGTATAGTCTTTTTCACATAGGGTTCCCGATTCTCTGAGACGTGTCTCTTGGAGCGTTGCGATGTCCACTTGGAGTCTCGACAGTTCATTGTTAATCTCTGCTGTCTTGCGTGTGTCGCTGATCTCCTGAAGGTCATCTGATATACCAGTTGTCATGGTCTGTATATTCTGGCATCCTAGTCTGAGTGCTGGCTTCTTTCTTTGTCTTCTTGATGTGCCTGGTGCAGCGTTTACAGTCCGCAGTTCGGGCTACTTGTATCCCTAAGCCCCACGCACCCAGTGGAGCAGGCGGACTGTGACGGGACAGCACTTAATTGGCTGGGGGCTGCCCAACTTGAGGTGGGCGGTAGCTGTCCAGTGAGATGCGATGGTCTCTCCCTCCGTCGAAAGCAACCCCTGGTGCCTTGCTCTATGCCAATTGAGTGCAGGCTTATAACCAGTAGACTGCTGCTTTCCGTGTTGTGCTGTCGCGGTGAGGCAACGCTGGAGTGTCCTCTCCAGGGTGCAGGCCTGGGCAAGGTTGTATGAAAGACCGGCAGTTGCCCATGCTGCAAGTCTCCCCTGTCTATGACACTGATGTTGTCCAAGGGAAAGGCAAGGGCCGATACAACTTGGCACCAGTGTTGTCACAGGAGTTGCTAGAACGAGGTTGAAGGCAACGTCGGACTGCCTTAGGGACTCCAGCTCCGGATTTGTCCTCAGGGTTTACTCCCGAAACCTTTCCCATGAGTGGGTATGGCTGCAAGGCAGCGAAGGTTTGAAATCAGAGTTTCCCTCTCTTAGATGGACTGCCTTACCAAGCTGATGAACTCCATCTACCCAAAATATTTATAATCTATAGGCCAAATAGTGAGAGATGGCAGATTCTCTAAAAATATGTAAATAAGCCAATTCAGTCATCCTCCGGGTTTTTATTCCTTATTTCTTTAGCTACTTGAATTTAAATAGGTGGTATTGCAAGGCAGTCAGTTGAGCTACTTGTTCATAGCTCTTTTCATTCAGATTCTCTGATTTTCCCAGGAAATCAGTGGGTTCTGCAGATGCTTATGTTTCCACCACATCCCAAAAACACGCAGCTTGGTAGATTAAATGACTGCTTTAAGTTGTTCTTATTTGGCTGCTAGAAGTAAAGGGGGAATTGATGAGAATGTTGGGTGAATAAAATAGGATTTATGAAAGTAGATACCTTATGGTTGTCATGAGGGCTGTTCCAAAGCAGTTTCTATCTATGACTCCATGACTCTAAATCTCCCAGTAACAATCATTCTCTGGGTCAGTAGTCCAAGTCACTGGAAATGCAGTAATGTAACCACTTTAATGCTGTCACTCAGTCCTTTTTAATTTTTTAAGTAGAATTCTTACAGACAGAACAATGTTTACAAGCAGTTTTACTATATTCTGCAAAATCTGTCTTGGAAAGTATCCAAGCCTTCAAAATCTCAGTCAAGCATTTCAGCCATTGTTATTCAGTCTGGGATAGAATGGAGCATTCGAATTTATTTGACAAATTTAAATTCAGTGAATTAAGATGAAATTTACAACAAAGTTATTGTAAAGTATTTTTTTAAAAATGCTGCCATCCTTTTCATATCTTTTTTCTGAAATGGCCCATCAAAAACACCTATGCTTAAACAAAATTAAGCCAGCATTGACCTGGATTCAGGTTTGGAAAATGTCAGCTCACATCAGCAAAGTGATGGAAAGCATTGATAACAGTGCTGTCGTGTGGCATTTATTTATGAATAAGTACATACTCAATTGCATCAGGAGAATGTAGCTAATTGCAATCCTGTTCCAAACATGGACATTAAAGCTAAATTCCAGAGGTGAAGTTGGAGATAATTCACCTCAACTCTAAAGCAAGATTTACTTGAGTATAACATCAAGGAACTTGGTAAAACTTACGTAATTGAGAATCCTGAGGAAAATTCAGCACCAGCTAGAGTTTCATCCTGCACAGAGAATGGTTGAGATTGTTGGATTTCAGTCATTTCAGGGTCAGAAAATCGTAATGAGAATTTCAAATGTTACTATTCTAGACCTAATCATGTTCACCATTGAATAACCTTTCATCAAAATATGTGGATGCTTGATAACTGGACACATTTAATTCTATTCACAGTTTATCAAAAGAAGAAATTAATCATGCCTGCCTGGAATAAGGCGAGGGCAGCATTCATGTATGTGGGATGTGGGAAATGATCTTGTCATCATAAGCACTTGGTAATAGTCCCCAATGTGAGAGTATAAACCCACATTCATTATTCTATGAATTACTGCTGCAGAATCTTCATCATGAACATCTTACGTGATCTGAAAATTATTTGTGGTGTGAACAGATAGGAGGCTGTAATGCACTTTTTGAATCCCAAAGACTTTTCACCATTTGCAATACAATGGAATATTTATTTCTTGCTTGGATAAGTGTACTTAAATGGCACTTAAGAAGCTTGACACTATCCAGGATAAAGCAACCCATCATTTTGTTCTTCCACTCATTCATGGAGTAAGCATTCATTTCTTCCACTGGTGGCACATGGCAACTGAAGTTCATATTCTTCAAAATTCACTGCAGTTATCTACCTCTTCCACTCTGATAACACCTGGCAATCAAGAACGTGATGAGCAGTAGGTACAGCAAGTAGCCCGTCCTGCATAGTCCTGATTTGAAATACATTGTTGGTCCTTCATTGGCACTGGGTCTAGATGCTGGAACTCCCAGGCCAGTGTGCCGAGAGTAACTTCAGAAGGATTAAAGCTCACCATGACAGGCAATTTGGGATGTCAATACATACTGGCGTACTCTGTGTGTTGGCGCATGGCCAAGTGGCTAAGGTCCTGATGAAGGGTCTCGGCCTGAAACGTCGACTGCACCTCTTCCTAGAGATGCTGCCTGGCCTGCTGCGGTCACCAGCAACTTTTATGTGTGTTGCTTGAATTTCCAGCATCTGCAGAATTCCTGTTGTTTGAAGTGGTTAGGGTGTTCATCTAGTGATTTGAAGGTCGCTAGTTCGAGCCTTGGCTGAGGTAGCGTGTGTGTCCTTGAGCAAGGCACTTAACTACACATTGCTGTGCAATGACACTGGTGCCAAGCTGTATGGGTCCTAATGCCCCTCCCTTGGACAACATTGGTGGCATGGAGAGGGGAGACTTGCAGCATGGGCAACTGCTGGTCTTCCATACAACCTTGCCCAGGCCTGCGCCGTGGAAACTTTCCAAGGCGCAAATCCATGGTCTCATGAGACTAATGGATGCCTATAAAAAAAACTCTAGCAATAACTGTGTCCCATAATTAATGAAATTTGCTTGGTACTTTAAATTGAGAACCTTGAAGGAGCCCCTGTGAAGTATATTTTAATAGAAAACTTGTTATAAATATTTTGGCAAGATGGAAAAAGAATTAAACTAAGTAAATCAATGGTGATGAACTGACCTGTATGATTTTCCCCTCTTATTTCTTGGTAGGAGGAGTAACAATAGCCCTTCATCTATCGATCCTGTGGAGAAATCACATGACTCTAAAGTTCACTATTCAGCTTCATTAGACAGCCTGTCTGAGTCATCCAGATATAAACATCATGATCAAAGGTGTGATCATTTTTTAAAATTTTGTTTCTTTACAGTACTTTCCTTATTAAAATATTCGCAAACTCTAGCTGTTACTCATTGCCTGGAGGCAGAAGTCCTGCCCCTCGCCATTAGATTTCATTCTGTTCAAGGTCCAAATGCCACCAACAGGCAAAGTCAATGATACTCAGATGGAAGTAACTTGGATGATGTAATTTTATTTCTTTGTTGCATTCCAGCCTCTGTCTTAACTGTAATTGGCTAACAAACAATCATCTTGACTCCTGCCAGGTTTTATTTCCATCTGATCTACCTAACTTTGTGCAGTGATCTGCTGTGAATTTCAACATCAGAGTGCACATGGGCCTTTCAGTTTAGTCTCAATGATAGCTTTTCTAGCAAGCACCTCAACCTTTTCTATTACTCTTGCCTTTACTTTGTTCCCATCACAGGTTCCTCAGTGATATGCTTTGTTATTTGTTTCTGTGCATCTTTTCCCCACCACTGTATCCCAGGGCTGTTTTGAGCCTAAGCCCTGGAATTCCATTGCTCCCTTCTGCATCTTAACTTCATTTCCCTCCGTAAATTTAATCTTCTTACCCCTCCAAATATTTTCTCTATTGTTTGTTTATGTATTTGTTTGACTCTGTGAAGCTCTGAGCAATTTTAGACCATAGGATGATAAGATATAGGAACAAAATTAGGCCATTTGGCCCACTGAGTCTCCTCCGCCATTTCATCATGGCTGATCCATTTCCCTCTAAACCACAATCTCCTGCCTTCTCACCATATCCCTTCATGGCCTGACTAATCATGAATCTATCAACCTCTGCCTTAAATATACCCAATGACTGGGCATCCACTGTCACCTGTGGCAATGAATTCTATAGATCCACCACACTCTGGCTAAAGAAACTACTTCTCATCTCTGTTCTAAACAGACATCCCTCTATTCTGAGGCTGTCCTTTGGTTTTAGACACCCATACCATAGGAAATATCCTCTCCACATCCACTCCATTGAGGCCTTTCAAGATTCCATAGGTTTCAATGAGATCTAACCCCCTCATCTTTATGAATTCCAGTGAGTACAGCTCCAGATCCATCAACACTCCTCATATTTTTTTGTGTTAAGAGGTACCAAAATCCCATTTGATCATAGCTTGCTTCCTTTCCATGAGAATATTGTGGCAGAATATTGGTCATGCGTATGGTGGTCATTAATAACTCCAACAAAGCACGCAAGAGAAAATTATTTACTTCAAAGAGATTAGAAGTTGATTTCATATGGATAATGTTAATAGATTTAAGGTGATGGTGATGGGAGTGCTGGGGCAGGGAGCACATGAATTTTTTTTTTGTTGATGAGATTAGATGCAGATCGGTGGTAGGTGACATGAACCTGTAGTGTGCATTCTGTTTCTTTGCTCTCAATATTTTTATTTTACCTCTGTTGACTAGTAGTGGTGGCAGCAGTATTCAAGACAGTCCTTCCTTGGCTTCCTCTGAAAAGGGAGCAGAAAGCAGGGCTTCCCAAGGTGAGAAGGGAGATAGTTCTGTTGAAGAAGAGGTGCACACAGCAGCTGATGACTCAATACAAAGTTCCAGTATGCCGCCTTTGCCTGATGATAAAGGTGAGTTTGCAATCACAGATAACCTTTTTCTCTCCCTCACTCACTGCAATGTAAAATAATGTGGTGCGGGAATACTTCAGTTAACTGATCAAAATAAACAGCCTTTTACTGTATTTACACCTTTCCTCATAGCACAGTATTGGATCTAAGATGACCTGTACCTTGTTTAATGCATTAACATGCTGTTCTAGAAAACTATCGTGCGTTTGCACTTCCCCTTCCCATTCTGATATGTCTCTCTATGGCATTCTCCACTGTTGTGATGAGGCCACACTTAGGTTGGAAAAACAGCACCTTGTATTCCATCTGGGTAGCCTCTAAACTGATGGCATGAACATCGATTTCTTGAACTTCCGGTAATGGCTCCGTCCACCTTTACTATTCCCCATCCTCTTTTCCCTCTCTCATGTTATCTCCTTGCCTGCTCATCTACTCCCTCTGGTGCTCTTCCCCACTTTTCTTTCTTCCATGGCTTTCTGTCCTCTTCTATCAGACTTCCCTTTCTCCAGCCCTGTATTCCTCTCACCAATCAACTTCCCAGATCCTTAATTCACCCTCCCCCCCCCCCGCCACCTTTCAGGTTTCACCTATCATCTTGTGTTTCTCTCCCCCCTCCCCCCACCTTTTAAATCTAATCCTAAGGTTTTTTTCTCCAATCCTGCCGAAGGGTGTTGGCCCGAAACATCGACTGCATTCTTTTCCATAGATGCTGCCTGGCCTGCTGAGTTCATCCAGCATTTTGTGTGTGTTGCTTGCATTTCTAGCATCTGCTTTGTGCATTTCTTCTGTTCTTCTTATTATCTCATTGTAATTAACTTTAGAATTTTTCCAAGACAATAGATTCCTGTGGAAAGTATTCTTGCTGCGTAGTTGTGTCAATGGTAATGGTAATCAATGAAGCCAGTGAATATATCTCCATCACCAACTGTTCAATTGCACATTTGTCCTAATGAACCTTTAGGAAAGAATAATCATAATATGATAGAACATTATATCAAGATTTAAGTAATATTGTGTATTGTGTAAATCTACACAAAGTAAACTGTAAGATATAAAGTATGAATTGACTATCTGGCTATGGTAGATTGAAAAACACTGTTACAGGGTATGGTAGTGGCGAAGCAGAGACAAACGTTTAAATAATTAATACGTTGACAACAAAAATATGTTTAAGGCTCAAACCCCAACAAGAAAATATGTCCCAATATAGAATAATACGGCACAGAAATTGGCCCTCCAGCTCAAGTCATCGACACTGACCAAGATGACCGTCTAATCTAGCCCCATTTGCCTGTGTTTGGCTCACAATTATGTCTCACAGGAGAGGTTGAAGACAGTATAAGATTGGGTTGGAGGAGAGGACAGAGTGGAAGGCAACCAAATGAAAATAGATGGGAAGGCTTGTTGTGCTGAGGATATTTAAATTCTACAACAGAATATAGATAAGGTGAAGTAAGTGGATGAAAACTTGGCGAGTAGAGTTTAAGACAAAATGCTGATAGTCAAATTCTAATTACCTGCACTGGTGCTTTTATTTTGGATTCTGTGAACTAGCTGTCCATAAATGCACTGTTTAAATCAGACTCTTACATGTTTCTTCGGTTCTGTGATGGGATAAGAAAGCATGGTAAAATTAGCATGTGCACAATTATCTATCTGCCAGATTCCATGCTAAACAAGTAGCAGTAGTTACAGAAAATTGGAATTTCTCTGTTTCTATTGCTATCTCTTTATTGTCAAAATCTTAGGATTCGGTACTTAGTACCTGCATAGAAAGTGAATAATATTCATCTCTGAGCATATTGGTAGTAAGTGGAAACCTTGATCATATCAACATGTTAAGAAATCATTGTTTTAAAACAAAGCATAATTAGCCATAGCATTATCAGTTATGCAGTTGCATATTGACTTGATTAAGTTTTTAATCTCTGAAGTGACATTCACAAATACACAAACACAAAATGTAATTAGTTTACCTAACTCAGAAGTACAATTCAGCTATCAACATCCAAATTTTCAGTTTGGGAACATTTCAGATAAGAATATGAAATTGAAAACTGTACTCTTATATTCTTTTGCCTAATTAAGCTATATGATCTGTCTCCAGATTCAGCCTCTATTGCCACTGAGTATTCTTTGAAATTTGATGAATCAATGACAGAAGATGAAATCGAAGAGAAATCCTTCCGCTCCCTGTTGCCATCTGAGAGCCACCGCCGCTTTAACATGGAGCGGAAGCGGAGCAGGCAGGATGATTCAGATGAGGAAACTGCCAGGGACCAGTCAACCTTGACAGCTGTCAAAGTAGGTTTATGTAATGGAGGTGGATTGTACAAGCTGAAGTTATTTTTCCTTGAATATAGATTATCTAAATGGATGTTTAAGGTAGTAAATGGAGAGAAACAATTTGGAACTAAGATGTTCAGGATTAATGCCAAGATGCACTCCTTCACACTGAAGAAAATGGACATTTTGAATTTTCTGAAAACTTTCTCTAGAGTGAGCATTCACAACCTGGGATCCACATACCCCTTGATTAATAGTAGGGGTCTATGGCATAAAAAGATTGGAAACCCCTGCTCTAGAGTAATGGGGGATGGAGTGATGAGAGTCTGTTTACAACTGAAATATTAGTTTTTTTTATGCAATAGTATGAATGTACATGGAAGCAAAATGGAGTTAAAATAGAAATCATTTGAATTGCCATCTCCAATTCCAATATTTCTGATAACTGGATAACGGATGCAGCTCAAAAATATTTTGGAAAACCTGTTAATACTGCAGAGCAGACAATACAGGCTCCAGATGTCTTAATCTCATTTTTCCACTGATTGTGTGGGGCTCAGAAGGAAAGATTGTGAGGAACATTCTGTGTCATTTTCC